>NW_020174645.1:3584446-3664281 GCF_003031525.2 Neophocaena asiaeorientalis asiaeorientalis | reverse complement strand
GGACATTTGGGGAAAGGGGAGAAAGAATGTGTTTCTTTTTTTTTTTTTTTTTGCCATACGCGGGCCTCTCACTGTTGTGGCCTCTCCCGTTGCGGAGCACAGGCTCGGGACGCGCAGGCTCAGCGGCCATGGTTCACGGGCCCAGCCGCTCCGCGGCATGTGGGATCTTCCCGGACCGGGGCACGAACCCGTGTCCCCTGCATCGGCAGGCGGACTCTCAACCACTGCGCCACGAGGGAAGCCGTCTTACTGCCTTCTTAATGAAGCATGATATTGGATGGCGGGGAAGAAAGACACCCAGCGGTTGGACATCTGAGCTCTAGTCCTGGCTTTTTAGGACCTTAGTCAGGTCACTTCAGTTCTCTGAGCCTCAGTTTCTTAATCATAAAACCATTAGAACAGCTGAGATGTACCCCAGATACAGAGGTCCTTGAAATGTTTAAAAGCCCAGGAAAGATAGGTGGTTTGATGGCTGTAAGCAGATGCCCAGAAATTCCACTAAGCCCAGTTTGAGAACACTGCTCTTGAAGTGTGTTTCGGGGTGGAACCACTCTTGAGATTATTCTAGCTCAGTCTAAATTTGTGAAAGCTGTGGGTGTTTTGCTCTTGAAAAATCTGTTTTCTTTGCCTTCTCTTTGCTTGAAAATCCTTTCTGTTTGTGGCTTCCCATTCTTGGCCGTTCACCAGCGGCAGAGACAGAGGAGGTGTAGACAGGTGAAGCCAGGGTGCTGTTGTGTTCCCCAGCGGAGTGCTTTGACAACTGAAGACAAACCCAGTTCCTTCTCAGCAGCTCGATTCCTTCTCCAGATAGGTTTCCTTCTTTCTTCCGAGCTGTCGAGCAAACCTAACCTGGAGTGGGATTCTCAGATTCCTCTGCCCTCAGCTGAATTGAGCCACACAGGGCTTTCTTGTGGTAGAAAGTTGCCTCTTTGATTTGCACCTTGAAGACCCCTGGGTGCAGCTGCAGGTTGGCTGCAGGGTGTGAGGCTGCCTGTGAGAGCTGGTCCAGGTCGTCCCTGGAACTGGTGTTTCCCAGAATTCCAGTTTTCCCATCCCTACCCACCACCCCAAACTCTTTTTCCCTTACTATTTTCATTTCAATTGATACCCATTTTTGGGGGGGCAATACATTTATCTCAAAATAAAATCTTACATTGCTCCCTCAAGGCAGAAGATAATCTCTTGATTTTATGGCTTTATTTTTTTTTCTAGTACACATTAAAATAGATGTGTAGCTATGGTAGGAATGAGTTTGTCACCTAAACCTATTTCCCTTGGGAATCCTGACCAGAGAGACTGGGCAGTTGGCATTGTCTTTTTCCCACGAGATTTCACTATTTCTTCCGCCTGTATGTAACACCAGTACTGCCGTTCAATTAATATTTTTCTTTAAATCAGCTCCTATTTTTCTTGAATTCACCTATAAAAGGAACTTTATATCTCTTCTATAAATAGAAAACCAGTATCATTTGCTGTAAATAGAAGGCAACCCTAATAATAATTATGCACAAAGGCCAGTGTTGTAGCGTTCAAGCAAGAAGGTGGCAGGCTCTAAAATGCCTTGATTTGGGGGCTCATTAGTTTTCTCTGTTTAAAAGGGAGATTTGCAAGTGTTGGAGGAGGTTAAAGACATTCAGACACTCAACTGGAACTTTCCACCTTTCTTCATCAGAAGGGTTGATAAAAATTAGAAACTCTCTTTTTTCCAACTCAATATTATTTAATATTATGTCCTTGTCATGCCACCTAATATAGTCTCATGTGCCCTTAGGTGTTTGTCCCACGTCCTGAAAACACAGTTAAAAATAAAATTGAAAAAAAAAACACATTTAATTTCAGGCATTTAAAAAATTGAATGAGTTGCAAGTATTTTAAAATTGGGCGAGATGAAAGCTTGGTTTTTATCTCTGTTCCTTCCTGACTACATCTGATGGGATGAAAAAACTGTATGTGGCCTCTTGAGAGTTGGATGTCCAAGGGTGGAGGGGCCCTGGCCCCTAGCTCTTTGCCTCCCATCTCTGGGCTGTCGAGCGAAGCGCCCTTTAGCCCCTTGTTTCCCATCCTGCCAAGGGGCTTGGCAACTGGAGGCTGCCTGATGGACCCTGTTGTTGGTGTTGGTTGATGCCCTTGCACTTTCTGTCCAGAAGGAGCCTTTTTAGTAACAGGGAGCCAGAATGTTCTAGGTCATGTGACAACAGATGCCGATAAAATTTGTGTTCCACACAGACCTGATGTAACTCTCAGGCTACAGTTTCCCAGGGGAAAACACCATTATTGTTGTGACTTTCCTGTACTTTAGAGTAGGTTTGGCAACTAAAAGAAATACGAGGGATTTATTTGAACAAGTTTCCAAGGAATGCCAGGGTCTTAATAGTATGTTTTTCATTTAACCCATGGGAGGCCGATCAGTGTCATATACTGTTTGTCTTGAGGGAGATTCATTCATTTATTAACTCAACAAATATTTGAGTGCTTTCCGTTTGCCAGGTACTCTTATTGTGCTGACTCTGTAGTGGGGAAGGATGTAGTTCTCTGATCTCGTGGAGCTCATATCCTCATAGGTGAGGCCCTTGGTGTTCTGGTGTTTATGGTGGTCCTATTTTCTGCACCAAACAAGAACTGGAGTGCTTGCTGGTTTTGAATGGAGCCAAGTCCAGATGGACCCACAGTGGGAGGGAGGGAAGGTCAGCTCCCTGGTGAGGAGAGAGAATATCTGGCCAAGAATGGTCTGGACATGGGTCAGCATTGGGACTCTTGATGTCTTCTGAATCGGGGAGCGGTGTATTAAAAGTGATTTTGTACGACAGTCTCTAGGCCCATCCACATCTTTGTGGAATCTAGAAAAATGGTACAGATGAACCGGTTTGAAAGACAGAAACAGAGACATAGATGTAGAGAACAAACATATGGACACCAAGCGGGGAAAAGTTGGGTGGGATGAACTGGGAGATTGGGATTAACATATATACACTAATATGTATAAAATAGATAAGTAATGAGAACCCGCTGTGTAGCATGGGGAACTCTACTTCACTTTGCTGTACAGTAGAAACTAACACTGTTTACTAACATTGTAAAACAGCTATACCCCAGGAAAAAAGAAAATAAAAGTGATCCTGTAGCATTGCCGGCTAATGGAAAAATGCCCATCACAGAAGAGCAAATTAGTAGAGCCTGCTTGCTTTCGCATGTTTGCTCTTAACAGTTGGTTGCCGTTTGTTCTCTACTTAATGATTTGCTTGTTGCTGTTTAAAACGCCTGTGGACACAAGACAGGGTACATCAATGAGTGAAGAGGCTGAATCCGGTGAGATGGGCATAATGACGGAGTACTGGCAGAGCTAAGTGGGCACAGCCAGTGCCAGGCTCCGGGGTGCGAATAATCTTGCCTTTCAGGAGGAAGAGAAAGGGGGAGGGTGTTCCCAGATCCAATCCTATCTGATTAAGTTTTTGCTTCTGCAGAGATAAGAACCCTTCACCAGATGAAGGCACCTCGGAGATGCAGTTTTGGTGTCGCAACAAGCAGTGTCATGATCCAGCTGGTATCACACTGGGAACTGTTGCCCAAGTTTGAAATAAATCTCCAGCTCTCTAAGACGTGGGGCTTCTTGTCTTATATGCTTCCGGATGTTTATTTTTTAAAAAGTTAAAGTGTAATTGGTTTATCATGTTGTGTTAGTTTCAGGTGTACAGCAAGGCAATTCAATTATATATATATTCTTTTTCAGATTCCTTTCCATTATGGGTTATTACAAGATATTGAATATAGTTCCCTGTGCTATACAGTAGATCCTTGTTGTTCATCTATTTTATATATAGTAGTGTGTAGCTGTTAATCCCAAACCGCTAATTTATCCTTCCCCCCTTTCCCTTTTGGTAACCATAAGCTTGTTTTCTATGTCTCTGAGTCTATTTCTGTTTTGTAAATAAGTTCCTTTGTATCATTTTTTTAGATTCCACACATAAGGGATATCATATGGTATTTGTCTTTGTCTGACTTACTTCACTTAGTATGATAATCTCTAGTTGCATCCCTGTTGCTGCAAATGGCATTATTCCATCCTTTTTTATGACTGTGTAGTATTCCATTGAATATATGTACCACATCTTCTTTATCCATTCTTCTGTCGATGGACACTTAGGTTGCCCCCCGTCTTGGCTATTGTGAATAGTGCTGCTATGAACATTGGGGTGCAAGTATCTTTTTGAATTATAGTTTTCTCTGGCTACATGCTCAGGAGTGAGATTGCTGGGTCATATGGTAGTTCTATTTTTAATTTTTAAAGGAACCTCCGTACTGTTCTCCATAGTGGCTGTATCAATTTACATTCTCACCAACAGTGTAGGAGGGTTCTGTTTTCTCCACACCGTGAATGTGTAATGTTTATAATTTGTCTCTGAAGGCTGTTTCTGAAGAGATGACACACAGTTAAAGAGTCTGCTGGACAGGGGAGACTGTGCCTAAGAAAGTTCTGAACACCCTGAGCTGCGTTATCCAAGGCTTTGAATATCCCAGACAGAAATCTGGTCTCTTTACAGTACTTGCTTTTTGCCCCCTCAGGGTGCGTTCATGACCCATTGCATAGGAAGTCTTGCTTTTGAAAGGAAGATTAAGAAATATGGTTGCTTCTCACTTTCCAAGTCTCTGTAACTTTGGAGCTTATTTCACAGACACAGCTAGAAATACAGGAGCCTAGAACACAGGTACCCAGTGGGGTTCTCTGGTTGTTCATTCATCAGAGAACAGATGGGTCTCTGGTCTGTGTGCAGAGGACAGAATTGTCCCCGGCAGGACGCCAAGCAAGGCAGTGTCGCCTGCAGCTTGGTCTCCCTGGTCTTTGACGCTACCACAGTTACCGCAGTTGATAACTGGTGTGTCACCCAGCTTCTGTAGGATCTGAACTAATGGCTCATTTCTTGGTCACAGCAGCATTAAAACAGGGATTTGACTGAAGGATCGTGTGTGTGTTTGTGCATGTGTGTGTATGTATGTGCTTGACTCTGTGTCAGCGTGGTCTTGGGAGATGGTGTTCCTGGGCTGAGTAAATGGAGGAACAGTGTCCTGGGGTGGAGAGAGCAGAAACTACTCTGGGAACACCACCCAGAGAGCAGCCTCGGGGCTGCAGAGCCGCTGCATTTCAGTGGATACAAGTGGAGTTACGTACGGGACACAACCGAGTGAGTGGAAGGGCTTGTTACCAGAGGGCTCCTTCGACGTGTTGAAGGCAGAGGTTTCTCACGGGCATCCCCTTAGGTTGGGACGTGTGAGTTAGTTACCTGTTCACTGTAGTATCCACCTGTCCAGTTACTCACCTTTATACCTGCCTGGTCCCTGGAGGCACTTGAGTTTACAGTCATGGGTCAGAGGAGCTGGGACCTGGGTACCTTCTAGAAGCCTCCTAGCCCCAAGGCTGGCAGAGAAGTAGCAAAGACATCCCCCACGCCCACCCCCACCCCTGACCTGAGGGGCCACGGGGGCCGCTGTGACGGACATCTAAGGGACGGTCGGTGAAGAACGGAAGTTCTCCTAGCCCTCTGTCCCCTCCCATCCTTGTCCATCCACAGAGTCCCACTCCTCCTTCATCCCTGGCAAGACTACCTTCAGTTTTTATTTTTAAACCAGCCTGGCCAAATGGGGCTGAGAATCAAAATTAATTTGAATTTTAGGAAGTAATGAGTTTGTGGACTGAGGGTCATACCTATTACACGTCTTGCCCCCCATCCACGGGCCGGTAGGAGGTGGAACAAAGTGGGATAAGTTGTCCACCTTTCCCCCGAGGCTAGCTGTTACTTCATGAGGACAGGTTAGGTTGATGATGGTTAGAAGGTGCACGGAGGGGGCGAACGCATACTTGTTTGTCATGTGCCAGGTCAGGCATTGTACTGTGGGGTGTAAATACATTCACGCATTGAATACTGAAGGCTACCATCCAAGTGGGCACTTTAATCCCCATTTTATAGACAGGAAACGGGCCCAAAGAGGTTAAAATAATTAGTGTTAACTTACATAGAAAGTAGCAAAACTTGGCTTTGAACTAAGGCATCAGGGTCTGGAGGTGTGCTCTTAACTCCTCTGTTGCAGTGCTTTTTCAGGCGTTTTCCATCTGGATAAAAGGGACCCTGTGACAAAGCGAGAGTGGCATGGACATATATACACTACCAAACGTAAGGACGATAGCTAGTGGGAAGCAGCCGCACAGCACAGGAAGATCAGCTCGGTGCTTTGTGACCGCCTGGAGGGGTGGGATAGGGAGGGTGGGAGGGAGGGAGACGCAAGAGGGAGGGGGCATGGGAACATATGTATATGTATAACTGATTCACTTTGTTATGAAGCAGAAACTAACACACCATTGTAAAGCAATTATACCCCAATAGAGATGTTAAAAGAAAAAAAAAAAAGAAAAAAGGGTCCCTGGAAGATGTTTGGAGCACTTGACCTGACAAACAGCCCGGAGGACGAAAAGCCCTCGCCCTCGTGGGCGGGGCAGGCTGGCGTCCTCCTGGGAGGAGCCGTGAGCTGGGACCCGTGACCACAGGGATGCAGCCCCGGTTCTGTGTCTGCCCACTTGTGGGATTGTGGGCGTGTGAATCGTTTCTCTGTGGCAGTTTCACAGGTTTTCACGAGGAACAAATGAGAAAGTCCTTGGCAAGCATTCGGGTGGTAACCGAATGTGAGGCGCTATTTCTGCGGCTGCTATAAGCCACACACGAGGATGGGGTCAGACTTCATCCCGGGGCCTCGAAATCCACGCCAGCTTCCCTGCCAGGCTCAGCCTGCCTCTGCGCCCGAATTTGCCACCGAGGCTCCAATACCAAGTTTGACTAGAGAGCCTTCATAATTAGCAACCATCTCAGCATCAGAGAGGTGCGGGCGTAGGCCTCTTCTGAGCGCATCTGCCTTAGGTTGAGAAGCAAAAGTGGCTTGGCCTGGACATCACTGCTCTGTTTCCTCTTGTGTTGGATGAAATCCGGTCATTCCAGTTACGGGGACCCACTGCATTGCATTGCATGATTGATTAATTCGACAAGTGTGCACTGAGTACCACGTGTGTGCAAAGCAGCGTATGAAGTGGAGGATGTGATCAAACAAGCCCAATGTGGTCTCTGCTGGTGTGAGTCTTCCAGTCTCGGGCACCATAATATATATAGAAACTTACACAGATACTTATTTAGTGTTAGCTGTGATAAGTGCTGGGAAGGGAAAATCGAGGTGCCATAAAAGAAAAAAACTAACTCAGTCCTGTGTACCTGGGAAGGCTTCCCTGAGGAGGTGTTGATTAAGAATTGAAGGATGGAAAGGAATGATCTGGATAGTTGGAGGTGGAGGGTGGTGTGAGGGAAAAGTTTCAGGCATAAGGAAGAGTATTTGCAAAGGCCTGAAGCATTCAGGGTTCAGGTGGGAAAGAGCTGGTACCCCAAAGAGAATTTCATGGAGGGGCTTTGACTGAGTGGGGGCAGGGTCAAGGTGGTAACTGGCCCAAGGGTGGGGAGGAATTGCAGGAACCCAGGGAGAGCGGAGACTGGGGGACAGGGCTGGACCACAGGAGCTGTGCTCACAGGGAGGGGAGCTCAGCCACCGTCACCAGCAGGGAGAAGCCAGGGGTATTAATACCCCAACTTCTCTTCTCTCACCATCTAATCTCCTGCTGTGCCTTCTATTGATTGAACCCAACTGGAAGCCAGAGGGAGGGCAAGGGGACCTCCATTGATGCTGTGCACAGCTGTCAGCCTCTAGCGGTACTGGACAAGAAGAGAAGGATAGAAAAAGGGTCTGCAGGAGAAACAGAGACTAAGCAATATAGCCAGGTGCAGGGAAAGTCTGGGGCTTCCGAGGAACTGAGAAGGAACAGTAGGAAATCACAGAGGCACGATCCTAAAGAGAGAATTAAAATCGCACCTGCTAAGTGCTTAAAATTCAATCCTCATATGACACCTATGAGATGGCTTCTGTGCTTCCATCTTACAGATGAAGAAACTGGGGCTCAGAGACGTTGAGTAGATCGCAGAGTGGATAAACGCTAGAGCCAGGATTTGAATCCAGGCAGTCTGGTTCCAGAGTTTGTGCTTTCAGCCACTACGCTATTAGCCACTGCCTCTACCAGGCAATATTGTGATCTCTTAATCGTGGTCCAGAGCATGCAGGGTCTTGTGGGATTTCAGGCTTTTTCTAACAAAGGTGGTAACCAGTGAAGAGTTTTAAGCTTGGAATTTTGATGGCTCAGGATTTGGAGCAGCTCACCTTGATTGCTCTGTGGCTTGTAGCAGTGGCTGCAGGGTGCTTACAGCAGTGACACACACAAGGACGATGGCAGAGGACTTGGTGATGGGCTGGATATGGGAGGCAGTTACAGAAAGGAGGCTGTCAAGGTTGACGCCCATGTTTCTGGTTTCAGCGATTTGGTGGATGGTGGTTGCCCTGGACTGAGTGGTGGTTGCTATGGACTGAATGTTTGTATCCCCCTGCCTCCCCACCCTGCATTGATCTGTGAAAATCCCAAGCCCCAGTGCGATGGTATTTGGAGATGGGACCTTTGGGAGATACTTAGTTCATGAGGGTGGGGCTCTCACGATGAGATTAGTGCCCTTATAAGAAGAGACACGAGAGAGCTTTCTTTCCCCCTCTGCTCCCTGCCACGTGAGGGCACAGCTGGAAGGCAGCTATCTGCAAACCAGGAAGAGGGCTCTCAGGAACTGAATCTCCAGCACCTTGATCTTGGGCTTCCTGGACTCCAGAACTGCAAGAAACAAATTCAGTCGTTTAAGCCACCCAGTCTGTAGTATCTTGTTGTAGCATCCTGAACTAAGAGAGTGGTCTTTTCTCAAAGAGGACAAGAGAAGTAAGGTGGTTTTTGTTTTTATTTTTGGCTGAGTTGATCGTGAGTTCAGTTTTGGATGTGTTGAGTTTGATTTTCCTTTGAGACTTCTAAGAGGTGATTTCAGGTGTTCATTTAGCTATGCATTTGGGACTTAGAAAGTTCCGTGTTGTAAAAATAACTTTGTGGATCATCATACTCTAAAAGGTAGATGAAGTTGGGAAAATGGATTTGTGTGTGTGTGTGTGTGTGTGTGTATGTGAGGGAGAGGGAGAGAGAGAGAGAGAGAGAATTTATTTCTCAGGAGCTGTAAATACCAAGTTACTGAAAATTACTGACAAGTTTTCATGGAGAGGAGATATCCAATGTAGCAGGGTGATCCCTTGCTTGTGTCCAGGTTGGAGAGGAAAAAAATTCATAGTGGCTCACAGAATGCTTTAAACTACTATGAGGAAACGATTCTTTACTAGGCATTTGAACATTGATATCACTAAACATTCTTAAAAAAATAGGTTTGACAGAAAATGAGTTTAATTCCATAAAAGGTCAGGTTATTTTTGAGTTATGAATTGAATTTTTATACCTTAGCTTTGTTTATTAATATTTGGGATGGATATCACAAAGGGAGAGGATCTCTGATTGTTTCTGTAGATTCCCTTTATTTAATATTTGCTCTCTGTGCTCACAAGGACTTGGAAATATTGAACATCCTTTCACCATCTGTTCTCCTGTCCTTGCATCACAGGTGGTTAACTTTATACGTGTATCTCTGTGAACTTTGGGAGGATTTTATTTGGTACTCTGAGTGGTAGAAATGTCAGAACCTGGCTGTTTTTGTCAGTGCACTTTCGAATGCAAATAGAAGAAACCCAACTCAAAGTGGCTTGAAGGGAATTTACTGGCTCATGTAACTGAAGGACAGCCTCAAGTCTGGCTGGATCCAAGTGCTTATACAGTGTAACCGGGAAGCCATCTCTTTCCACCTCTTACCTTTGCTTTCCCCTACTGGTTTCATTCTCAGGCAGGTGGTAGGCTCTTGCAACACTTATTGCTTAGTGAGAAGAGAGCTGGGCTCAACTCTCCCTGAAAAATTCTGGGTTATATGTCTATTTCTGGGCCGATCAGTTCAGGGGATGGGATATGCTGATTGGTTTGGTTGAGTCATATGCTTCCTCCTTGAACCAATCACTGTCCAGAAGGACTCAATGCTTTGAATGGCTACACATACCAACTCCTGAAGCCAAGGGTGGGGTCAGCCTAGCCTGACGTACCTGGACTGAGCATAAGTCGCTCCCAAGGGAAGTCTAGGTAGGAGCTGCATCAGAAGAGGAGGGTGGACGCTACGTAGACTCTACTTGTCCATCTGGTCTTCTGTGGATCAGATGACCAGGGTTGGGAACTTGTTGGATAACTCTCGTGACAGCTTTTCTGCACTTCTCAGTCTGTTCTGGAGCATTTTAACACCGAGGGATGGTTCTTTGAAATGTCAGCATTTAGAGCTGGGATGGGGTCACCACATGGGCATTCCTGTCACCACCACCAGCATAGTGAACCCTGCATAGTTGCTATATGCCAGGCTCCATTCTAAGCATCTTGTATATACCGTCTCCGTTTAATCCTTGCAATGACACTGTGCTGTAGTACTATTATTAATAGTCCCATTTTACAGATGAGGAAACTGAGGCACAAAGAGGCTAAATGACTTTTCCAAGGTCACACAGCAAGAGTCCAGGTGTGTTCTCTTGTGTCCTTTTTTCTTTCTTTCTTAGAGTCCAAGTTTTAAGTCAGAAATGTGGTCTTAACTTCACTCTTCTGTCTGTCTGTTTTGTAGGACTGTCTGTTTCTCCTGCACAGAGTAGGTGGTTAATGCCTGACATGTGGTAGATATGCAGTGTGTAGACCTTAAATTAAATCAAATACTTCTCAGTCACATTTGAATTCCAAAGCCCTGAGGCTGACTGTATCTGCTTTCCAAAATCCCTTTCATTTCAAAACCATTTCTGGTTCTTAATGGCCGTACATTGACTAATCCTAGGTTCCCATAAAACAGTATTACCTTGCTAGCTGGATCATGAGAGGCCATTAATCGGGCCCTGAGAAATTATCAACCTCCCTGCTCCTGCCGCGTGGGTGGCTCGGGTGTGTGTGTGTGTGTGTGTGTGTGTGTTTCGCTGTTTTGCGTGTGTGTATTGAACAGCTCTGCTATCAGAGAGGCGCACATTGTCTTTAACTTCGCTCTGTGGGACATGATCAGAGACAGTGGTTGGGAATCAGAGGGTAAAGCTTTCTGTGTTTTGTTGTGTCAGACGTTTAAAGGTGATCTGAAGGTGGACTGGTTTTCATGGTGGGAGCCAACACTTGGGGCTTTGCAGAGAAGTGAAGGGATGAACAGACTATCTTCCTGATGGTACCACCATAACGGTCTTGGAATTGTGGCACACGTTGGCTTCATGGCTGTGACAGCACATCCAGAATTTGTAGGGGGGCTGCTTCCCCTCCTGTCCACTGACACTGAACAATCAGCATGTGCTTCACATGGGGACAGGGGCAGAGCAGTTAGCGGGTGTCTGCAGCTCAGCCCGGGCTCCAGTTTGCCCGGGAAAGCTATCCCAGGCGTTTGTGTTGGGGGCAGGTGGTGGTGGGGATATCATCTCTACAGGGGCTGAAAAATCAGATGTCTACGGTGTTTCTTAGTGGGGGCACTGTGGGCATCTGGAGTGGGGCAGGACTGTTCCATTCACAGCAGGGAAATCAGCATCTCTGGCCCTAATCCTTTATTTATTAATTTTTTAAAAGATCTTTTTGATGTGGACCATTTTTAAAGTCTTTATTGAATTTGTTACAATGTTGCTTCTGTTTTATGGCCCCGAGGCATGTGGGACCTTAGCTCCGCGACCAGGGCTCAAACCTGCACCCCCTGCATTGGAAGGCAAAGTCTTAACCACTGGACCGCTAGGGAAGTGCTCCTAATCCTTTAAATGCCAGCATTCTCATCTGAGTCTCGGCCGGGGAAGAACCGGCTTCCATACGAACTGGCGTTGGTGGCAGAGTGTATCTCCTTGCTATTGTAGGACCGAGGGCCCTGGGTTTTTACTGGCTGTTGGCCCTCAGCTGCTAGAGGCTGCCCAGGCTCCTTGTCACATGGGTGTCCCAACATGGCTGCTTACTTCTTCAAAGACACCCGGGAGGGAGATTCTCTGGAGCTGGTCTGCTTGCAAGATGGAGTCTTATAAAAGGTAATGGAACCATGGAATAACATTTCATCTCTTTTATCATACTATTCCAGCTAGAAGCAAGTCACAGGTCCTCCCCACACTCAAGGGGAAAGGATTCAACAAAGGTATGGTCACCCGGAGTCGGGGGTCATCGTGGACCACCCCAGAGTTTGTCTGCCACACACGGTATGGCCCAGAAACAGTTAAGTGGCTAAGTAAGACACGCTCTAGGCTGGATCCAATTTTTTTTTTTTTTTTTTTGCTGGTTTTGGATGTCTGGGGCCAAGGCAGGATTTTGGATGTGCTTATCTTAATGCCTTAGGAAGTGTGAAGAAGGGAGTGATTCGTCAAATTTCCGATTTGTCAAAAGCTATACGTATAGTTTGCTTAATTTTTAACTTTCTTGGGTGAAAGATTAAATTAACAAGTGAGACAGGAGAGGGGAGCTAGCCCCATGGGAATCAGCGTGTGTGACTTTGGGAACGTTCTCACTTGCATAAAGGTCCCACTTTGCATGTCCCTGTTCTCGGGGCTGAAATCCACGCCCTCCAACAGTCTGCTCTGTTGGATGTGATTTTCCAGCACTGGTTGTCTGTCTGTCCTTCAGGCTGGCTCCTGTTCCCTTTCTGACTGAGACCAAAAATATCTGTCCTCAACATCCAGGTTCAGCCACCTGGATCGGAGGGAGCCCCACCTGCCCTGTAGTTGTGAGCATGGTGGCCTCGCCTTGACTCTTTCCCCTGCCCTGTAATCTGTCCAAGTTTACATCGTGGTCTGAAATGAGCCCTCAGCAGAGCCTGCCTTTGCCAGCCTCCAGGTGCCTAGTGGGAGAGGTGCACATCTCTCTCTGTGGTTAATTTATCACAGAGAAAGTGGTTTGCCGGGGAATCCAAATTAAACGTATCTTTACACATCCTCAGAGTGCTCCAGCGCCCAGGGCTGGGCTTCTCTCAGAAAGTGATTCGAAGACCAGATGTTCCCTGGCATTACTCTCCTCGACAGAACGTGATTGTCTGAAATGTGTCCCAAGCACTCTTATCTAAAGAATGTTCTGGGGACCCCCTGCATCAGAATGGCAGCTGTTTGAAAACAGCACAGTTGGGTTCCGCCCCAGACTTGCTGGATCACAAGCTTTGGAGGTGGGATCCAGATACCTGTAAGTACGTGATTCTCACGTGCTTAAAAGCCCGAGAACCTCCGGTCCATAGGGTTCCAGTGCCTCCCTCCTGTGACCATGGTAGCTTTTGTCCCTTACTGGACATCTTCCGCCCTCAGTCTGATATTTATGGAGCGCCCAGAGACAGATGACACCTTAGATAGAGACCTTTCATTCTACCAACATTTAAGCACCTCCAGTTTCCCAGGCGTGGCTCTCAGAACCATGGATAATGCAGGAAACAAAACATTAAAAGAAGAAAACAAAAAAACCCTCCCCACTCTCCTGGTGCTTCCATCCAGTGGGGGAATGCAGAGAATAAACACGGGAAGCAAAGTTTGGGAGTATGAAATAGGGCTTTTTCTTTCGATCGGGTGGTCTGGAAAAAGCTCAAAGAGATGACATTTGCCCAAACCTGAAGGAAATGAGGGAGTGACACCCACTCTCCTGTGGGTGTCAGGGGAGACCCTTCCAGGCAGAGGGAACAGCAAGAACAAAGGTTTAAAGACAGGAAGACACATGCTGTTTTAGGAACCACGAGGAAGCGTATTTCACACCATAAAATATGCATTTTTTAGACCATTGCCATTTAAAGCTACAGGTAAGTTATGGGAAGTGTTTCTTTAATTTGAGAATATTTGGCCAATGAAAATTAATCCACTGTAAATGGGAACGTAAACTCATGTAGAAAATCTTGAGAAAAAGGAAACGCGATTGGGGTTTTTCTTCTTCCTTGAGAAATGAAAGAAAGATACACAAACAAGTTTGTCTTATCTTACAGTAAACAAAATTCGGGCTCAGTAACTCCCTTTCTGTGCCGCTCGGAACAAAGCATGCATTGCCCGTTGACAATTTTTTGTCGTTATTTTCCTCCAATTTTATATAACTGCACAGTATTGCATTTTTCATTTCACACTTGACATTGCCAACAGGATCACAAAAAAGGATCAACTTAGCGGAAGTATTTCAGGGCTTTCCCCCAGTTTCCCCAAGAGCTTCACTCTGCCTTGCTATTCAGACTGCTCTCTTTTGAAGCACTTATCCTTTCTTGTTGATTTTCCCTCCTTCACTTGTGAACTGTCAGTAGATGTGTCTTGAGGGGTGGTTGGTGGAGCTCTGCTGGATCCTCTTTCTCTGTAGCTTTGCTGGCATTTGTCAGTCCTCCAATGCTACGAGATTCGGTGGTTTCGCTCTGCAGTAGATGTGCATTGCGTTTGCGTTGTATTTATAGCGGGCGATCAGCAGCGCCTGACAGCCCACCCTTACCACAGGCAGAGATGCTGCAGCAGGGCTGCGGTAGGTGTCACTGTCAACCAAGGGTCAAGTGAGAGTGGGGACTGACTTCCTTAAGGCTCAGTTCATCAACAAATATTGATAGTTTCTTAGTCTGCCAATGTATTCTCCTCTATGTAATCCCTTAACTTCAAGAATACAGAAAACAAATAGTTGTATAACGAAGACCCTATTGAAATATGAATGTAAGGTTTTTTTTGGTGAATGTCAGGAAGTAGTTGTTATATAAATGAGCCAGAGATGGTCCCTGTAGGTTGGCCCCTGTGTTGTTTATTTCTTCATAGCAGACTGGGACCTGTTAGCTCAGGAGCCAAACTCAGTTTTTTACACATCTAATTGTTTTAAATATACCCTAAATAAGCCTATTTTAGCCATTTAAAGCCTGCTCTGCATACCCTGCAAAACTGTTCCCGGTGTCTGTTAGCCATAGACCCTGTAGCTGTAAGACCTCAAGCTGCAGCTGCCCTTTGGAGCTGTTTGACCTGGAGACTTCCCACAGTGCTGCCGAGTGACATGTAAGCGCCCTCTCTGATCCTCTTCTCCCTGGGGTTCCCTGCCCTCTTCCCCTTCTGGCTAGTGGCCCTCATGCCATGTCATTTGGAAGGTCTTAGGCTATGAGGGACTTACGCATCACACAAACTTGTCGAATTGCCGCCTAGGTAAAGCTTGTTGCATGCTACTGCCACCTTGTGGTCATATCTTTCCCTCGCTCAGCCCCCAAATCCCTCAAGCTCATTACCGTGCTGAGACCATTAATCGCTGTCACAAGGTTTAGATTGTTGTAGTTTTTAAATAACAAGAGTTAAGAATATCACCAAGCCTAAAAATATTTCTCTAAAACAAACTTAATGAATATTCAAGACATGGATTTTTCTGGGCTTAGATTGTTCCAACAAATAGAATCTAAAATTGGGAAGGATTTGGACTAAGAACTGGGATTTTGGAACAATTTTGTAACTTGTGTGTAGGAGGGAGGCAGAACCTCAGTAATTTGGCTTCAGGCTTGTGGTTTTGATTCCTACCATCCATTTCTTCTGTTGTAACTCGAATTTCCTTTTGGGAGCCACTCCCTGCTAATCCCAGATGGGATTAATGTCACTCTTAGGGCAGGACGGTCCTTGTCTGGGTAAACCAATAAGCATTGTCCTTTCACCCCCCCTAGGCCACAGTTATAGGTCCAAGGTTGAGTACTCAGTCAAATTCAACCAATGAAAACCTGGCTCCAGGAGTCTGTTCTAGGAGAGTCTTGCTTTTCCCTTGCGGATGAGGCGGTGAGATCAAGAGCTGTTGGCAGCCACGCTGTGACCACAAGAAGAGGGCCTATCGGTGCGCAAAACCCGCATATGTGAGACCTGAACAGAGTCAGGTGCCTAGGGAAGTGGGGACATCATTTGAACCTTTGTGGTGAGCCACTTCTAAAGCTGGTCCTACTTCTGGACTTTGAAGTAGACTAGACATGAACCAGAATTGGATTATTTCTTTGGTCAACTACAATCACAGAAAATTTCTGAGACTCTGTCAGGTGCACACTGATGTCCTTTGAACCCAAAGTGTCGAGGGTTCAAGTGTAGAGTAACCTCTATGGAAAAAATAAATAAAAGGATTTACTACGGCAAATGGAGGGTTTGCGCCGTCTTGGGATATGAGAGGAATTTCCTGCCAAGGAAAAGGAGTAAAATCAGGGAAATCATATCTAGAGAGGAGGTGGCTGGGGTCCTGCGTGGAGACTTAGAGCAGTTACAAAGGACACCTCACAGGGAGGGGGCTTGATGCCTGAGTGTATGATCTCTGGGGCGTATGCAGTAGTTCATGGTGAGAAAAATCATAATAGCTATAGCGCTGATCACTTTCTTTGTCCCAGGTGTTCTTCTAGGCACTTTATACACAGTGATTCACTTAATCTTCATACAGACTACACTATAGGTGGATATTATTATTACACAGATTTTGTAAACGAGGAAACTGAGTCACAGATGTTCAGTGATTGGTATCCAAACTCTCACGGTTAGTTCATTGTCATCATCACTAACTCCACCACCTCCCTGACCTTCATCCTTAGAAGCATCCAGCTCTCCTAGGCAGGTAGGAATGCCTGGTGCTCCATAACCATCCAAAGGCAAAAATAATTAGAATGTATTTCTTTTGGGGAAGAGATAGTTAGGGAGTTTGGGATTGACACACACACACTGCTTTATTTATTTATAGCATCTTTACTGGAGTATAATTGCTTTACAATGGTATGTTAGTTTCTGCTTTATAACAAAGTGAATCAGCTATGCATATACATATATCCCGATATCTCTTCCCTCTTGCATCTCCCTCCCTCCCACACTCCCTATCCCACCCCTCTAGGTGGTCACAAAGCACCGAGCTGATCTCCCTGTGCTATGCGGCTGCTTCCCACTAGCTATCTATTTTACATTTGGTAGTGTATATATGTCCATGCCACTCTCTCACTTCATCCCAGCTTACACTTCCCCCTCCCCGTGTCCTCAAGTCCATTCTCTAGTAGGTCTGTGTCTTTATTCCCGTCTTGCCGCAACCTAGGTTCTTCATGACCTTTTTTTTTCTTAGATTCCATATATGTGTGTTAGCATACGGTATTTGTTTTTCTCTTTCTGACTTACTTCACTCTGTATGACAGACTCTAGGTCCATCCACCTCACTACAAATAACTCAATTTCTTTTCTTTTTATGGCTGAGTAATATTCCATTGTATATATGTGCCACATCTTCTTTATCCATTCATCTGTCGATGGACACTTAGGTTGCTTCCATGTCCTGGCTATTGTAAACAGAGCTGCAATGAACATTTTGGTACATGACTCTTTTTGAATTATGGTTTTCTCAGGGTATATGCCCTTTAGTGGGATTGCTGTGTCCTATGGTAGTTCTATTTGTAGTTTTTTAAGGAACCTCTGTACTGTTCTCCATAGTGGCTGTATCAATTTACATTCCCACCAGCAGTGCAAGAGGGTTCCTTTTTCTCCACACCCTCTCCAGCATTTATTGTTTGTAGATTTTTTGATGATGGCCATTCTGACTGGTGTGAGATGATATCTCATTGTAGTTTTGATTTGCATTTCTCTAATGATTAGTGATGTTGAGCATTCTTTCATGTGTTTGTTGGCAATCTGTATATCTTCTTTGGAGAAATGTCTATTTAGGTCTTCTGCCCATTTTTGGATTGGGTTGTTTGTTTTTTTGTTATTGAGCTGCATGAGCTGCTTGTAAATTTTGGAGATTAATCCTTTGTCAGTTGCTTCATTTGCAAATGTTTTCTCCCATTCTGAGGGTTGTCTTTTCGTCTTGTTTATGGTTTCCTTTGCTGTGCAAAAGCTTTTAAGTTTCATTAGGTCCCATTTGTTTATTTTTGTTTTTATTTCCATTTCTCTAGGAGGTGGGTCAAAAAGGATCTTGCTGTGATTTATGTCATAGAGTGTTCTGCCTATGTTTTCCTCTAAGAGTTTGATAGTTTCTGGCCTTACATTTAGGTCTTTAATCCATTTTGAGTTTATTTTTGTGTATGGTGTTAGGGAGTGTTCTAATTTCATTCTTTTACATGTAGCTGTCCAGTTTTCCCAGCACCACTTATTGAAGAGGCTGTCTTTTCTCCACTGTATATTCTTGCCTCCTTTATCAAAGATAAGGTGACCATATGTGCGTGGGTTTATCTCTGGGCTTTCTATCCTGTTCCACTGATCTATATTTCTGTTTTTGTGCCAGTACCATACTGTCTTGATTACTGTAGCTTTGTAGTATAGTGTGAAGTCAGGGAGCCTGATTCCTCCAGCTCTGTTTTTCTTTCTCAAGATTGCTTTCGCTCTTCGGGGTCTTTTGTGTTTCCATATAAATTGTGAACATTTTTTGTTCTAGTTTTGTGAAAAATGACAGTGGTAGTTAGATAGGGATTGCATTGAATCTGTAGATTGCTTTGGGTAGTAGAGTCATTTTCACAATGTTGATTTTTCCAATCCAAGAACATGATATATCTCTCCATCTGTTTGTATCATCTAATTTTTTTCATCAGTGTCTTATAATTTTCTGCATACAGGTCTTTTGTCTCCTTAGGTAGGTTTATTCCTAGATATTTTATTCTTTTAGTTGCAGTGGTAAATGCGAGTGTTTTCTTAATTTCACTTTCAGATTTTTCATCATTAGTGTATAGGAATGCAAAAGATTTCTGTGCATTAATTTTGTATCCTCTGCAGGGAATTCTCTGCATGGGGCAGAGCAGGAGGGAAGGGGAGCAGGTTTTGGAGTCAGGGGATCTGGTTTCTAATCCTGGCTCTGTCACCGTCTAGCTCTGTGACTTCCAGCTGGTTGCTCCCTCTGGGGGTGTGAGGGTCACAGTTTGATCATCAGGACATTGGGAACAATAGTAATCAGACCATGGGTCTGCTTGGTCAAATTGCTCTGTGATCCGTGTATGTGGAAGAATGTGATAAGCCATTGAAGTGGCAAGTACTGGTAGAAATGAGGAGGTGCTCTTGACAGTGGGAGGACTCTGCTTATGGAGACATGCATTCTGGAGCATTCTCTCCAGTTGCCCCTTTGGCAGCAAGATGGAATGGCTGGAAACAGGGATACAATGAGACGCCTCTATTCATGGCTTGCATAAATTAATTCCCGGAACTTTGTGATGGCAAGAAAGAAAGCTTTGAGGAGTTAGCATATGTAGTCACCAGAATTCAACAGGAAAAACCATCCAGTTGGGACAAAGAATGGCGCCTGAATCTCTGGAGGGGGTCAGGAACGCCAAATGCAAGAGCGAGCAGGTGTATGTCTTAGCATCTGTGTAAGGTCCTATAAGAAGGGAGTACAGGAAGCAGAAACTTTAAAAAATTTAATTAGATACGCAAGTATTTGAGTCCCCTAATTCCACCCTGGGGTTCCTTATGGTAGGCAGCAAAATCAGGGGCTTTAGGACAACCCTTGAGTCCAGAACATTCTCTCCTGCTGCTTGAAATTCTGACTTTAGGGATTCCCTTCTTTGGGTCCTTTTTGGATTTTGATAAATCCTTTTTTAAAGTTTCAGTTGCTTCTGGGAGGGTCCATTCACCTGTTTTTTCTTCTTTTCTTTTTTAATGGAAGCAAATTTCACATAACATAAAATGTACCATTTCTAAGTGGATAACTCACTGCCGCTTAGTACACAATGTTGTGCAGACACGCCTCTATCTAATTCCAAGACATTTCTGTGACCCAAAAGGAAACCCCATACCTGTTAGCTAAGCAGCTACTCCTCGTTCTGCTCCTCCCAGCCCCTGGAAACCACTAATCTGCCTTCTATCTCTGTGGATTTACCTATTCTGGGTATTTTATGTAAACGGAACCATACAATACATGGCCTTTTGTGTCTGGCTTCTTTCACTTGGAATGATGTTTTTATTTTATTTTATTTTATTTTTTTGCCGTACGCGGGCCTCTCACTGTTGGGGCCTCTCCCGTTGCGGAGCACAGGCTCGGGACGCGCAGGCTCAGCGGCCATGGCTCACGGGCCCAGCCGCTCCGCGGCATGTGGGATCTTCCCGGACCGGGGCACGAACCCGTGTCCCCTGCATCGGCAGGCGGACTCTCAACCACTGCGCCACCGGGGAAGCCCTGGAATGATGTTTTTGAGGTTCATCCACGTTGTAACATGTATCAGCACTTCATTCCTTTTTGTGGCTGAGTAGTATTCCATGATACGTATATATCACATTTTGTTTATCCTTTCATCACGTGATGGGCATCTGGGTTGTTTCTGCCTTTTGGCTGTTGTGCACAGTGCCGCCATGAGGTGCATGTGCAAGGGTTTGCCTGAGTATCTGTTTTCAATTCGTTTGGGTCTATATAAAGGAGTAGAATTACTGAGTCATATAGTAATTCTATGTTTAACTTTCTGAGCATCTGCAAAGCTGTTTTCCGCGGTGGCTGCACCATTTTACATTCCTACCAGCAGTGTACAGGGGTTCCCGTTTCTCCACATCCTTACCAACATTTATTATTTTCTCTTTTTTGATGATAGCCATCCTCGTGGGTACGATGTGGTGTCTCATGGTTTTGATTTGCATTTCCCTGTTGACTAATGATGCTGAGCATCTTTTCATGTTCTTGTTGGCCACGTATATCTTCTTTGAAGAAACATCTATTTTCAGATTGAGTTATTTGTCTTTTTTTGTTGTTGAGTTGCAGGAGCTCTTTATATATGCTGGATACTAGACCCTTATCAGAGATATGATTTGTGGATGTATCCTCCCATTGTATCCTTTCACCTACATTCATATGTTTTTAATTGCATCTTAGACCCTGCTATTATGTGTGGATTTGATTAATAAATCTCTTGGAGGGAATCTTTGCTTCTAAGTTCTTGGTGGCAGTGGAATGTCTGTCTTGATGGATCTGTCTTTGCTGATGCTCCTGTAACTCCTGCACACATACCATTTTTTGGCATCGTGGCATTCCTTTTGCCTTCTCTGTGGAAAAGGATGCCCAGAGCCTCACGGGGCATTTCTTATTAGTCCACAGGCCTCTGGGAAGCAGAGGGGGTTCAGGTACCTTCACAGCTAAGCATGTGCTGACCCTCTGCAGCATTAGTTCATGCACCCGGAAGTCCAATGACACCCTTTTCGTATTACTTACATTTAGTTAAGCACAGCAAGCAGCTTGGCTTTCCATGGCCCTGTCTTCCTCCTGATTGTTCTCCAGACAAGTCCACAGCATCTGGGCAAGTCCCAAGGCCATTGTGAGAACTTGGATGCTGCCTTGCAATCCCCGTGGTTACAGAGGAGATGTATTCTGGTTAGTAGCAACATGAAGATAGTTTTAGGAGCAGGGAAGAAACGGCAGACAATCCAGGCTGGGAACTCTCTTTGGCCTTTGCTCAGTGGCTGAAGCAGCTGGGGCCCTGGATTCTTCCTTGGGGAATTGAGTTCTGCAAGCATCGTACCAGGCAGTCCTTGGCCACTTCAGCCTGCCTGAATGCTGTATTTCTTTTGCTCCTCTGAGGACCGCATGGTCCCACTGTTTCCTCTTCACAGTGTGATCAGTGCTGCCTGCCTCCCCCTTGGTGCCCTGGCTGGTGCCATCCCCTGGGCTGGCATAGCTCCTGCAGCCTCTCAGACCCTCCCACCTCATGGGGGCCCTTCCCCATCCCCAGGGGAAGGACCGGGCCCCAGATTCCATCCACGCCTGCCAGACACATCTGTCTCGTCTCCGTCCCACGGGACCCCTGAAACAGAAAGCGATCTGGTTCCCAACACACTGATCAGACAGAAAATTAACAGACGTGGCAAAACGCTGGGGCTCCTACTTTGGGGCACTTGTAAAAGTAACAGGACACTTAGTTTTCAAAGGAAAGGCATTATGGCCACTCTTCCCTTACATGTCCCAGAGGAAAGGGGAGAGCTGTTCTAACTCCCTATTTTTGCTCCCTGTTTTGAACTAAAATGGTTGTATACATATATATATATATATAATTTTTTTTTTCTACCCCACAGAATTAAGGCAGCAGCAGGTGTGAAAATAACCGCAGTGAGAGTCAGCAGCGAAGACCAGTGGGCAGTCCAGGAAGAAATTGACAATGACAGTGTTCAGACAGCAGCCACCCTCACCTGCGTGGGTCATCACCCGGACACACAGAGCAGGTAAGCGCTGAGATGCCCAAGGTACCTCGGCAGTGGTGGGTTGGGGGTGGCTGCAAATGCTGATAGGAAAGTAATGAGTGTATAAATAAAGTGGTGCCTCTGCATTTTTATTTTTTTGTGCCCTTTTTTAAAAAAATTTTTATTTTATTTATTTTTTTATACAGCAGGTTCCTATTAGTTATCCACTGTATACATATTCGTGTATACATGTCAATCCCAATCTCCCAGTTCATCCCACCACCACCCTCCCCCCGCTCCACGTTCCCCCCTTGGCGTCCATACGTTTGTGCTCTACCTCTGTGTCTCTATTTCTGACCTGCAAACCGGTTCATCTGTACCATTTTTCTAGGTGCCTCTGCATTTAATGGGAGATGTGTTCCTTTGAATTCATCAGCTCAGCTCCGTCCTACAGCTTCTGAATGTATTATCGGATGTGCTACAGGATCAGGGCTTTATCCTTTCTGCTCTTTATACATCGATGACCTAATTAGGTTGGCAATCTCAAAAATTACCTGAACTCCTGTCTGTCACAGTGCAGGGTTTGATAACCATTATTTTAAAATTCTATTATTGTTACTGTTATTGTTGGCAGTGAAGAGCTGAAGAATGAAGTGGGGAAAATAGAAATGATTTAGGAGGCAAGGGGGAAATGTACATTTTAATGAGTGAACTGAGGGTGCCTCTAGCTGTCACGTAATTGTCTCCCAGTGCTTAAAGGTAGTCGTTTTGCAGCTATCACACCTGGGTATTGGCGTGTGGCCTCGGGATGTGAAGTTGGGGAACTTGGCACTGCGGGCACGTCTTCTCCAGCTCCGATAGCAGCCTTGGGTTTTATGGGGCTGAGCTTGCCTGGGAAGCAGAAGGTTCTTGCTAATAATCTTGCATCTGGGCTCCCAACAGGCAGAACGAGCTCTCACCCCTGTTGCCACAGTCTTTTCTACAGTCTCTTGGCCCCTCTTCTCTTCCCTTTTGACCGAGCAATGCTGGCCATGCAGTTCCCCCGGCTTTAAAACCATCAATGGCTCCCACTTCAGCCAGGATGAGACCCCTACTCCTCAGGCTGGCATAGAGCCCTGTTTAGATATTTCACTTAGCATCTTCTAGTGTCATAACCTGTTCTCTTTTCTTTCGTTTCTTGTTTTTTTTTTTTTTTCTCTTTTTGCCACACCATGCAGCATGCAGGATCTTAGTTCCCCGGGGAGGGATTAAACCTGTGTCCCCTGCCATGGAAGGGCGGGAGGCTTAACCACTGGACCACCAGGGAAGTCCCTCTTTTCTTGTTTTTAAACCCTTTGAGGTCCACGATGTTGGGCACCAGAGGGGCACTGGGTGAATGAGTGAGGGAGCTGGTGGGTGGGAGCATGAGAAATGGAGAGATTGTGTGAAGCTTTTGCCTTTTCTAATGGATTTCTAGGCTGAGGGCTGTCTCTGCTTGGGCGACCTCAGCCAACCTCAGCTAGAACTCCGTTCTGCCTGATTTTGAAGAGCTCTTTCAAAGGGCAAGAGTGACTCAGGCTGAGTGATCAAAAGCCTCTGACTAGGAACATTGATCAGGTGATCTGGGTTCCTCTCACTCCCAACTCAACATTCCGGTCATCGTCCTTTACATCCCTTGACAGAGCTTTTAGTCTGCAGCCTCATGTGACCCATGGTTTCCCTGGAAATCTGAATCTGCTGTCTGAACACTCCCCTATCCTGAGCTGTCGATACCTGGAAAGAGTCTAGGATTTTTATATTTGCTCAGTTGCAGGTACTAGAATTCTCACCTAAAAGTGGCTGCAACAATAGGATTTTGTCATCTCATGTGACAGGAAGCTTGGAGGTGGGTGGTTCCGTGGTTGGTTAATCCAGCAGCACAATTGTGTCACCCAGGTGCATTCCGTCTTCCTACTTTATCGTGCCCAATTCACTGGCTGTCATCCTCCAGCTTGTTTCCTCACGGCTGCAAGATGGCTGCAGCAGTTCCAGGCATCACAAACTTATCTAGTTGTATACAAAGACTGGAAGGGAGGGGGGCTTCTCTTTTTGCCAGGAAAGAAGACCTTTCCATCTGGAAAGAAGACTTTCCCTGGAAGTCTAAGATCTCATCAGTAGTTCCATGCCTTTGCTCAAGAAGCAGGGTAGTCTGCAAAGTTGAATATCTGGTATTACTTTCAGGCTTTGTACTGAGAGATAGTCTTTGATGTCAGGGAGAAGGATGGTCAGCTAGCAGTATCTGCCACGCTTCTTAAAGGTGGGATGTGTCCAGGGTCGTGCCTTGATCTCTGTTTTGACTCCACTGGAAGACTTCCTCTTGGTTTTGCTGGGGTGTTTATCCGGTGGACTTTGTCTGACGGATGCCCTTAGGTACCACACGATTGAAGCCCACACAGAAAGGGCTCCTTGACTCCTTGTGCAGATGGAGAAATTCGGGGGGGACAGGTGCCAGAAGTGTCTGGATGCAGCATTCTGGCTCTGTCTTTCCTCTGGGTTGGCGTCGTCTCCAGCAGGTCTTCCCAGCATCAGTCCTACTGGCCTGGTCACTTCAGGGAGAACACTGTTCTGTTCCATCACATCCAGCGCAAGTCTTGGGGCTGCTCATCACTGGCTCTGCCTGGAGTAACATGGATCTCGTACTCACTCTGAACCAATCTCTGTAGCCAGCTGTAAAAGTAGGGGATGGGTGGGGCTTCCCTGGTGGCGCAGTGGTTGAGAGTCTGCCTGCCGATGCAGGGGACGCGGGTTCGTGCCCCGGTCCGGGAAGATCCCACATGCCGGGGAGCGGCTGGGCCCGTGAGCCATGGCCACTGAGCCTGCGCGTCTGGAGCCTGTGCTCCGCGGCGGGAGAGGCCACAACAGTGAGAGGCCCGCGTACCGCGAAAAAAAAAAAAAAAAAATAGGGGATGGGTGAACGCACCTGAATGACTTGGGCTTAGAGTACGGGAGAGGGTTCTTGGGGGAAAATGGGAGGGCAGAAACAAGAGGTGGCCAGGAAGTGACGACAGTCCTGCTGACCCTCTTATTGGGCTGGAGGAGCCCCAGTGGGATGCCTGGACTTACACCCTCAGAAATCACCGTGTGGGTCTCTAACGGCCGTCTCCGTGGTCTGCACATGGGAAATTGACTTGGTTGAAATACTGGCTGATGGAGTGGTGATGTTTTAAATTGAAGGGAAAACACAGGCTGTGGTTATCACTTTCGGTTCTGAGAGAATCAATTTTGCATTTTCTTTAGAAGAGATTAAAAAAGTTACAAGAGAAAAAAAGTAGTTACATAACCAGAGTTACATAAGTATCAGACTTTGCAGCATCGTCTTCTCTTACTTCACTTTCCGTTTTTGCCCTTCCCTGTGCTGTTAGAAGGGCAGGGATTGTTGCTGGCATGACAATTTATGCTTATCTAATATCCCTCTAAAATCACTTCCATAATCTAAATAAATAATTGCTTCTTTTTATACTTTTTTTTGGTTGTTGAATTGTGAGATCAAATGAGGTGCGAAATACCAGCTCATGGACTGTGTTTGTCAGGCTAACAAAGTGAATCTGTGAATATATCCCTAACAAAACATCCCGAGGAAAGCTGTTATCTCTGAATTGTGACAACCTTGGGTGGAATAGGGTTTTTAATAGAATATAAGGTACCAACTGCCTGAAGTTCTGTGATAAGAATTAAAAATGTGTCAGTATGGGAAGACTCAATGGGCTCGGTTAGGAAGGCAGAAAGGTCTTAATTCAAAATATTTTAATGAACACTCATTGTGAGGAAATGTGAGTAATAAAGATGGAAACCACAAGGGACTTCCCTGGTGGCGCAGTGGTTAAGAATCCACCTGCCAATGCAGGACACACCGGTTCGAGCCCTGGTCCGGGAAGATCCTGTGTGCCACAGAGCGACTAAGCCCGTGTGCCACAACTACTGAGCCTGCGCTCTAGAGCCCGTGCTCCGCAACAAGTGAAGCCACTGCAATGAGAAGCCCGCGCACCGCAAAGAAGAGTAGCCCCCGCTCGCTGCAACTAGAGAAAGCCCGCGCGCAGCAACGAAGACCCTACGCAGCCAAAAATAAATAAAATTAAATCTTAAAAAAAAGTTGGAAACCACAAGATAACGAGTCGCATTGCCCAACGAAATGAGGAGGGATTAGAAAAATAAGCAAATTTGAGAGTGTTCAGAACAGATAAAATGAAACCAAGAGAAATGAAAGCCAGATGATGGACTCTTGGTGTGGGAAACCACGTGCAACCAGCTAGGTTGAGATGAGGTTGTTTCTTCAGTGATTTCTGTCTGGCCGTTGGGACCCAAACCTCAGAGAAAATAAGGTGCCACTCAGTGTGGTCAAAAGCCACAATGCAGAGCTCATTCTCATCTGAAAGTTGGTACAGAGGCAGAGAGAAGCTCCGGGGTGCACCATAGAAAGGGGAGTCTGTGCTTCTCCATAGGATAGAAAAGCCAAACCCTAAATTTACATTTGTTATATATAATGAAAAGCATGGCAAAAACAAACTTCTGTTAATCGATTTTTGAGATTTTTCTGTGAAAAGGTCTTGAAAGAAATAGACACACCCCACATGATTGTAGCCCAGTTGAAGGTGAAATTGACATCAAAGTTAAATGTTTACTGGGAAGTGTTACCATGTTTGAACACCTGGATTTACTGTTTCAGGAGTTTTTCTCAGCCTGCTCCAATCCAGAAGTGATTATAACGGGTTGAGCAGAAGAAGGGATCACCCTTTCAACTAACTTGACTAACTCATTGCCTTTTGTGAGAGTTAGCAGTCGAACCTTAGGGAACAAACAATGGTAATAGAGGAAAAGTCACCATGTCGTGTGTCATCTTATGGATCCGTGAAACACGAACCAGGCTAAATCTTGTATTGTGCTTAAGGCATCTTATTCAAGTTAGAGAAGAAGAAGGAGAAGGAGAAGAAGAAGAAAAGAAGGGGGAGGGGGAGGGAGAGGACAGGTCAGTGACGGTAACAGTTGCCTCTGTTTCTAAGAAGTATAAGTAGATTTTCCCCACCAGACTCAGTTCAGGGTGGTTACTTTCCTTCTGTAAAATGTTTGATTGAGACGTAAAAGATAGAACACGTGGAACGTTGTAGTATGTCTCTGAGGGCAGTTTTGTGTGATTGTGTTCCTTATTTATTTGAAAAACTTCTTGAAAAACCATATCATTTGGTGCCTGACACCGTTGAAAGTCTTTGCGGGAAAACATACTTTTAAAAGCCAGAAATCTCAGAGCCCTAGGAGGCAGATAACTATTATCATTCCCATTCAACAGATGTGTAAACTGAGGCACGGTTTCAGTGATTCCCCCAGGTCTCAGAACCAGTAAGTAGCCAAAGCACTCTGCCTTTCGGGTCCACGCTCTTGTCCACGACACTGGGCTCTTCACGAGGCATGAGGAGACGCCCCTGCTGTGCACTCTCCTTCCCCCCCACCCCATCTTTCAGCTCTCTTGCCTTAAGTGGACTGAAAACTCAGTAAAAAGCAGCGTCCACAGCACTAGCAGACCATCTAGCATGTGGAAATAGGCTCTGTAGTGAGTTGAAGGGTGGCCCCTCAAAGGATGTGTCCACATCCGAATCCCTGGAACTTGTGAATGTGACCCTGTTTGGAAAAAGGGTCTTTACAGAGGTAACTCAGAATCTTGAGAAGAGGTGATCATTCTGGATTAGCTGGGCAGGCCCTCAATCCAATGACGTGTCCGTATAAGATATGTTCGTTGCAGCTCTATTTACAATAGCCAGGACATGGAAGCAACCTAAGTGTCCATCATCGGATGAATGGATAAAGAAGATGTGGCACATATATACAATGGAATATTACTCGGCCATAAAAAGAAACGAAATTGAGTTATTTGTAGTGAGTTGGATGGACCTAGAGTCTGTCATACAGAGTGAAGTAAGTCAGAAAGAGAAAAACAAATACCGTATGCTAACACATATATATGGAATCTAAGAATAAAAAAAAGGTCATGAAGAACCTAAGGGTAAGACAGGAATAAAGACACAGACCTACTAGAGAATGGACTTGAGGATATGGGCAGGGGGATGGGTAAGCTGTGACGAAGTGAGAGAGTGGCATGGACATATATACACCACCAAACGTAAAATAGCTAGCTAGCGGGAAGCAGCTGCATAGCACAGGGAGATCAGTTCGGTGGTTTGTGACCACCTAGAGGGGTGGGACAGGGAGGGTGGGAGGGAGGGAGACGCAAGAGGGAAGAGATATGGGAGCATATGTATATGTATAACTGATTCACTTTGTTATAAAGCAGAAACTAGCACACGTTGTGAAGCAATTATACTCCAATAAAGATGTTAAAAAAAAATAGACACAGAGGAGCAGGCCACGTAAAGATGGAGGCTGAGATGGGAGGGGTGCAGCCACAAACCAAGGAAGCCTGGTGCCACCAGAGGCTGGGCAGGGCAATGAATGGATACCCCCTGGAGGCTCTGATGACACCTTGAGTTTGGAGCTCTGGCTTCCAGAACTGTGAGAGAATAAATCTCTATTGTTTTAGGCCATTACATTTTTGGTAATTTGTTGAAGCAGCCCTAGGAAACGAATACGGGGGCTTAATGACTACTTGGCAAATGAATAAATCAAGGCATCTCAATCCTAGATGTGTATCAGAATAGCCTGGGAGTCTCTACAAAGCACACACTCCTTAGACCTTACCCCTAGTTGGGTCACAGGCATGTTATTAAAAAAAAAAAAACCCTAGTGATTTTAATGTGTAGCCAGGGATACAGGAATAAATGAAATGTTAATGAATTTAAGCACCATAAAGAAGATAAAGGTACTTAGTTTTTTAAACAATTTTAAGATTGGAAAATAATTGACTTAGAACACGGAATTCTTGGATTTACAATAGCATTTGCCACGGCACACCTGGAGACCTCTGAGTACCAGCTATCACAACAGTTCAAAATCAAGATTTGATGTATAGAAATGTATCGTGCCCTGGACTCGTTTGTCATTCTCTCTAGAAAATGGCAACAGAATTCACCTATAGGAAACAGAGGACTCTTCCCCTCCCCGCAAAAGGGACCAGACCAGCTGAAGAAAAGAAAAAAAATATTTAAAAAATATTTCTCCTCTTTTCCTAACCAGTGGGAAACTGTTCATTTATGCAGCTGGCTAGTTTCAGCCTAAGTGTAATAGAAAGCTTCTTACTTCAAAAGTAATAGATGTTTAGCTGTAGAGAATTTAGAAAATACAACTGAGTAAACTGGAGAAGATTAAAGTCATCTCTGAACCAACGTATGAGTCATAGGCAGCCCTTGTTAATATTTTGATGAGTATATCTGCACATGCTCATTTGTTCACATGTACATGAATATACATAAATACATGATTTTTGTCAACACTAGAATTTGTTTACCTTTGAAAGCTGTTGTTTTCTGTAATAATGTAGAATAAATACACGGCAGCATCTTTTCATGTCATTAGATATTTAACCATAAAAAGAATTATCAACCCTTTTGGAAAACTGATGCAAGTGGTGGATTCTTCCCCCCCAAAACTACAGGTATGCACACATAAACATTGTTTTCTAACAATTTCAAATTAATGGGACCTTTCCTTGAACCTGTAATTTTTAACGTAATATTTTAAAGTGGTACAGTATTCTGTTGATATTATAGAGGTGTGTTCTATTCATTTACCGTGTTTCGTTTTTTCCTCTTTAAAACATTGCTGCTAGCCATTTGTATGATGTTTTATTTTTTCCTCCTTTTAAACATTCTCTTTTTTTAAAAAAAAATAAAATGTCTGTTGCATATTCCTGTAGATAAGTCTTTAGGAGAGAAAGCTACAAGTGGATGGGTAGGTTCAAAAGACATGACTGTGCTTTAAGTTTGTGATGCTTTTGTGAAATTTTCCTGCCGGTTTACACTGCCAGCTCTGTGTAAGAGTGCCCAGTTCTCCGTTCCTTTGCCAACTTTGGGCATTGCCTTAAAAAGATAATTTGATAGTTGAAATATGGCTGTCTGCTTGCATTGACGTAATTTCTGGTGAAGTTTAACAATTTTTGTCGTGTTTGACTGCAAATGTTTTTCCCCACTTGTTCTCTTTAGTGTTTTGTTTGTTTCTTTTGTTATTTTTGTATTCTGACTTTAGCGATGTTGTAGGCTTTTGTGTTGTCCAATCCAGTCATCATTTTCTTTCAAGTCAAGGGCTCCCACCTGGAGAAGGGATGGTGTAGGGGCAAGCAGGACGCGTGAAAGGCTCTGTCAAAACCGACCTGTGAGGCACTTCCCTGCTGGTCCAGTGGGTAAGACTCCACACTCCCAGTGCAGGGGGCCTGGGTTTGATCCCTGGTCAGGGAACTAGATCCCACATGCTGCAACTAAAAAAGATACCATACGCAGCAACTAAGACCCAGCATAGCCAAATAAATACATAAATAAATACTAAAAAACAAAAAACAAAAACCACCCATCAGCCCAGCCTCTGAGTGGTGTAAGAGAGAACCAGAGCCAGACGCTGGTTAAAGTGGTGGAGAGAGATTTTGTTCAGAAAGTATTGCAAGGAGGGAAGAGAGACCCCAGGGTAGAATTGCACTCCATTCCCAATACAGTAAAGACAGCTGGAGATTTACAAACAAGGAACAGAGTGGGGGTGGTGTTGGTAGATGGCAAATTGCCAAAAGGAGACAGTGAAGGAAAGGGGATTCTTGCTAGACTGACCAAACCAGATTCTTGCTGAGGGCAGGCCAGACTGATCAGACAGCACGTGTGGGCATGAGGAATTTGATTGGATATGGAGGGTGATCAGCTATCAAGGGTGGGGTGGGATGCCTCTAAACTGACTAAGCAGGATTCTTGCTGTAATTGGGCTACGCAGGTGTGGCAAGGACACGGCCACCGTCAGGAGGAGGGAGGGCTCAGAGGAGCCAGTCTCAAGTTTGGTTGAAGCGAGTCTGTCCAGTGACTGCACAGAGCAGTGCCCACTGCTGGCCTGGCGGAGGCAGGTAGTGTGAGTGGGAATTAAACCTTGGTCATCTTAAGCCATTGAGGGTGGTTTTTTTTAAATTGAAGTATAGTTGAATTACAATATTGTTTTAGTGTCAGGTGTACAGCAAAGTGATTTGTGTGTGTGTGTGTGTGTGTGTGTGTGTGTGTATTCCGATTATTTTCCTTTATAGGTTATTACAAGATATTGAATATAATTCCCTGTGCTGTACAGTAAATCCTTGTTGCTTATCTATTTTACATATAGTAGTTTGCACCTGTTAATCCCGAACTCCTAACTTATCCCTCCCCCTTTCCCCTTTGGTAACCAGAAGTTGGTTTCGTGTCTGTGACTCTGTTTCTGTTTTGTATCTAGAGTCATTTCGTTACCAGCCTGAGCCGGAACCGAACTCAGGTTCGGCTGCCCATCGTCTCTCAGAAATTCAATGTTTGAGAGACAAGGGGTGGTGGAAAAAGAAAAATGCTTTATTCAGGAAGCTGGTGACCCCGGGAAGATGGCAGACTAGCGTCCCCCAGATGATCTCCCCATCGCCGATCAGGGGGCGAGAGCTTTAAAAGGAAAGCTTCCAGGGTGTGCACGTGAGGGCTACGTGCAGAATAGCACAGTCAGCTCTCACAGCCATCTTGAAACTGGTCGTGTGGTGGTCTGGTCAGCGTCATCTTGATTGTTTTAAGCACACTTAATCTTCAACTCCAGTGTTGGTTTATTCCCATTTTCTTGAGGCCAGTTCCTGGAATTGTGCAAGCCGTGGATTCAGTACGGCTCTAGATGGAGCAGCTTGTGTCATGGGTGTAGTCTGGTTATCATGCCATTAGTTTTTTCCCTCTGGTGGCTGTTTTAGTATCTGCAGAACAACTCAGAAATGTGCGTCAGACACTGTTATCTAAGTCCTTCAGGGAGGAACTAAGGATTCTGTGATGCTATTGCCCTAGCCATTAACTGCCTCAGCCTTCTCTTTAGTGACTCAGAGGAGGCCTGGGAGACTACAGCTTTTCTACAAACAAGAGACAGGGCACATGGAAGGGCCTTTGTACATGGGAGGGCCCCTGAGGGCCCTGCTCGTTTTCAGTTTGTATTATTTTTTGATTCTACATATAAGGGATATCATATAGTATTTGTCTTTCTCTATCTGACTTACTTCACTAAGTGTAATATTCTCTAGGTCCATCCATGTTGCTGTAAATGGCAAGATTTCATTCTTTTTTGTGGCTGAGTAATATTCCACTTTTTAAATACACACCACATCTTCTTAAACCAATTGTCTGTTGATGGGTACTTTCTATGTCTTGGCTATTGTAAATAGTGCTGCTATGAACATTGGGTGCATGTGTCTTCTTGAAGTAGAGTTTTTGTCTTTTCCTGATAGCCCAGAAGTAGGATTGCTGGATCCCATGGTAGCTCTATTTTTAGTTTTTTAAGGAACCTCCATAATGTTTTCCATAGTGGCTGCACCAATTTACATTCCCACCAACAGTGCACGAGGGTTCCCTCTTCTCCACACCCTCTCCAGCATTTATTATTTGCAGACTTTTTGATGGTAGAGATTCTGAACAGGGTGAGGTGATACCACATTATGTTTTTGATTTGCATTTCTCTGATACCTAGCGATGTTGAGCATCTTTTTATGTGCCTGTTAAGCCATCGAGGTTTGAATTCACTTGTTACCACAACATGAATAGTCTATCCTGACTGATACAAAGAGTATCCAAATATACAGTTAAAAAATATTAAGATTTTTTTGGAGCAGTTTCAGGTTTACGGAAGAATGGAGTGGAAATTACAGGAAATTCCCATATTACTCCCCGACATACGGTTTCCCCATTATTAACACCTGGCATTATTACTGTGGCACATTTGTTACAATTGAAGAGCCAATACTGAAGATGCATTCTTTGTTTTTTAAACTTAACTTTTATTTTATATTGGAGTAGAGTTGATTTACAGTGTTGTGTTAGTTTCAGGTGTACGGCAAAGTGGTTCAGATACACATACACAGGTATCCATTCTTTTTCAGATTCCTTTCTCATATAGGTTATTATAGAATATTGAGTAGAATTCCCTGTGCTACACAGTAGGTCCTTGTTGGTTATCTATTTTATATATAGTAGTGTGTATATGTTCATCCCAAACTCCTAACTTATCCCTCCCCCCCTCACCTTTCCCCTTTGGTAACCATAAGTGTGTTTTCAAAGTCTGTGAGTCTGTTTCTGTTTTGTAAATAAGTTCATTTGTGTCATAGTTTAGATTCCACACATAAGTGATATCATATGATATTTGTCGTCCTCTGTCTGACTGACTTCACTCAGTATGGTAAAGGTGCATTCTTATTAACTAAAGTCCGCAGTATACATTAGGGAGCACTCCGTTGTACATTCTCTGGGTTTGGATGATACATAATGACAAGTGTCCACCATGCCGGCATCATACAGAATACTTTCACTGCCCTAAAAATCCTTTGTGCTTCACCTAATCATCCTTCCCTCCCTCCCCGCCAAACGCCTGGTCGCCCCTGATCTTTTTATTATCCTTATAGTTTTGCGTTTTCCAGAATGTCATAGAGTTGGAATCACAGAATGTAGCCTTTTCAGATTGGCTTCTTTCGCTTAGTAACATGCATTTAAGGTTCCTCCTCTTTTCATGGCTTGATAGCTCGTTTCTTTTCAGCACTGACTGATATTCCATTGTCTGGGTGAACCACCCTTTATTTATCCATTCACCTGCCAAAGGACGTCTTGATTGCCTCCAAGTTTTGGCAGTTGGGAATAAAGCTGCCATAAACATCTGTGTGTGTAATTTTTGTGGGCTTAAGTTTTTAACTCCTTTAGGTAAACACCAAGGAACGTGATTGCTGAACGTTATGGTAAGACTATGTTTAGTTTTGTGTGAAACTGCGAAACTATCGCTGAAAGTGACTGCACCATTTTTCATTCCCACCAGCGCAGAATAAGAGCTCCTGTCGCTGCCCCGTATCCTCACAGATATTTGGTGGTTAGTGTTTTGGATTTTAGCTCCTCTAATAGGTGCGCAGTAGTTCCTCACTGTTGTTTTAATTTGCAGCTCCCTAAGAATATATGATGTGGAGCAGCTTTTCATAGGCTGATTTTCCATCTGTATCTCTTTTTTGGTGAGGTGTCTGATCAGATCTTTGGCCCATTTTAAAAACTGGGTTGTTATTTCTTATTGCTGTGTGTTAAGAGGTCTTTGCAGATCTTAGATGCCCATCCTTTATCAGCTATGCGCTTTGCAGATATCTTCTCCCAGTCTGTGGCTTGTCTTTTCATTCTCTTAATCAAATATACATGTTGAGTAGTGATACCATGTAGGGAATAAGTTCAGAGGTTTCAAAGTGGCTACATTTATTTGATGAAGTTTTCCTAATTCTCAGTATGGCTCATTTGGAGCAGAAACCTGTATATTTGGGTGTTTGGGTGTGGTTTTTGCTATAACAATGTGTCTTACTTTGTGCCGCTGAGTCTTCCTGCTGGCCAGGAGGGCCGTGCTGGCAGAGGACTGTATTCCTGGCAGGCTCATTCCTAGAAATTCCTTGTGGCCACCACATGGCCTCTGACTGTGGTCTCTCCCCACTATCCGTTCTGTTACCAGCTGCCAGGCTAATCTTAAAATACCGCTTTCATCACCACCTAGTGGTTCCCTGTTGCCTGTCTCAGCAAGTCTAAACAATTGACTTGACTTTTTATGGTCTTTTTAGAAGCGGGGTTCTCTCTGTCACCCAAGATGCTCAGAACTCTGGTGCAAGAGACAGATGCTGGGACAGCGAACTCAGCCAGTAGGTGGCGCTCTGTACAGTTTCAGGACAAGAGCCCAAGTGCAGCACAACAAAGAAGAGGATGCAATGGAGGAAAAGTCATCTCAGAGGAGGTGACATTTGAATTGGTCCTTAAAGGATGAGTGGAAGTTTGAACCTAAGCAATTCTGGGAAGGTGCCCTATTAAGCCATTCTTTAAATAATCCTAACGCTGTATTGTATTCGTTTTCCAGGATGTTCTTTAATGCACAGGTTTGATAGTGGTTGGATTGTCTCAGAATATAGAGCATCTGTGGAGAGTAGACCTGGATGGGGCCGTTTTGAATAGTCTTGAAAGGTGCCAACGTGGGAGGAGTTTTCAGGGGGTGTTGGAAGCAGATCCTATTAAATGCAATGCTTATTTAGCACCTACTTTGTGCCAGGTTCTATGCTGTATATTATCCCTGTGAATTATCAAAATGTACCCATGAAGAAGGTAGAACAAATAACCCCACTTACAGATGCGGAGGGTGAGGCTCAGATATTAAGGGTCCACAGCTAGGTCCATAGCTAGGACTGGTGGATCTGGGATTGGAACCCAGATTTCAAGATCCTAGAACAGTGCCTGGCACACAGTAGGCACTCAACAAACGTATGTAAGATCATTCTAAGCCCAAGACTCCTTCCCCAGCACCAGGGAAAAAGAGAAGAGAGTGGTGCTGAAGAGAAACTCTGCCAAAGGTCAACACTTGGGCAGGATTTTGGTGGCGTCCCCAAATCCCCAATTTAAGCAACGTTGTTTGAGGCTATAGGAAGCTCAGCCTCAATCATTGCTTTATCAGCTTCATGCATTATGGGTCCTTTAGACCCATAATAGAAATAGAAATAGAGAACAGAGTTTCTCTCAGACACTCAAGTATCATGGAGATTCAGACATGCCCTTTCTTCCTGAGTGCAGATTTTATTTCTTCTGTGTGATTTAACGTCTGTAGTTCCGTGATGCAGGCAGAAATTGAGCCAGAGGAAACGGGAGGCTTTCTTTCCAAAGGTCTGCCCAAATGGTGATCTGCCATGGGAGCCTTTGCAACAGATTGCTGATGGGCGGTTGATGAAATTAATCGAGGGTAACCTGCAAAGTTGATGCTCTTGGGAATGACTCTTTGTTTAACCTTTTAGGTTGGTATTTGTCAGAAACCCCAGCCGCTCCGTTAAATCATTTTTATGTCATTATTGTGATGTATTTATTTACTTATTTTGACATATTTATTATGATGACATTATAGATGTCATTGACCAAATTGACCACTGGAGCTAGGAAGCATTCCTCAGGTCTGGTGCAGATCTTTGACAAAAGCAATCAAATGAACCTTCGAGCGCTTCCCCCACCCCTACACTTCCCTCACGGTTCCCTGGAGAAAATACTCTGTGATTGGAAAGTATTCATTTAATGCAGCCTGCCTCAACCAAGCGTCAATTCCTGTAAACCTACAGAAGAGGTAGTATACCTGGTTACCTTTTTTTTTTTTTTTTTTTTTTTTACTGTGTGAGCAGAAACCTCTATGTTTTTTGAAAGGACATCTGATTCGGTTTTATCCAGCTCCATGGCCAGCGTCCTCTGTTGCTTTCCGTGGGTACAGGTGCAACGTGGCTCCACGTTCTGTCACCTGTATCCAAACATGACTATTTAAAGGCACTTAACGCTGTTTGCAGGAAGGATGTGCAGCCTTCCACCCCCAAAGACGTTCCTCCGTATCATCAGAAGATCCACTTTTTTAATTAGTAGACTTTATTTTTTCTTTTTGTTGGGTATTTTCTTTTTTTACCTTAGACTTTATTTTTTAGATCAGTTTTAAATTTACAGAAAAGTGGAGCTGAGATTTCCCATATAAGTTCCCCACCACTCCACACCCACTTTCCCCCATTATTAACACCCTGCATTAGTAAATTGCATTTGGTATAATTGGTGAGCCAATATGGATACATTATTATTAATGAAACCCCATACTTAATTCAGATTTTTTAAAGTTTTCACCTAACGTCCTTTTTCTATCGCAGGATTCCACCCAGCACATGACATCACATTTAGTCATCATGTCGCCTCAGGCTGTGACAGTTTCTCAGACATTCCTTGTTCTTGGTGACCTCGATGGGTTTGGGGGGGAGTGTTGGTCAGGTATTTTGTGGATGTCCCCCCACTGGAATTTGCCTGATTCCCCCCCCGCTCCTGATTAGACTGGGGTTGTAAGTTTTGGGGAGGCAGACCACAGAGGTGAAGTGTCATTTTCATCGCATCATACCGAGAGTACCCACGACCAACACTATTTTATCACTGTTGACATTGACCTTGGTGACCTGGTGGCAGCCAGTGTTTGCTAGGTTTCCCCACTGTGAAGCTACGCCATCCCCTGCTGTCCGCACCGTCCTCTTGGAAAGGAAGTCGCAACGCAGCCCATACTTAAGGGTGGGAGCCTTGGTCCCCTCCCGCGTGGTGGACTGTCTGCAAAACGTACTTGGGATTTTCCTTGCTGCTCCATTTTCACTTCCCACACTAATTGCACCTCGTCTGTGAACTCCAGGACTGAAGGATTGACTGTGTGTCTGAAGGAAGGACTGTGTGTCTTTCCACACAGAGTCGCTGTCGCCCAGCGCCACGCGTGGCACATATTAGGTGCTAAATAAGAAATGACTGTGGCTGCATGAATAATGAAGGATGATCTAGTTAGGAACGCCTCGCCTCCTGGACTTCTGCCACCCCTTCACAGAGAGGGACCTCAGCTGCAGTGTTGACGGTCGGTGGGTACACTGGAGATCTGGACCTCACATCATCCATCAGAGTTGATGCACACGGTGATACGCATGTCCGCAGAGCGGAACCAGAGTCACATGTGATGGAGGGTGACCGGCATGGGGCTGGGGCTGCAGTAGATAGGATGGGCAGAGAAGGTCTGTGTGGGAAGCGCCATTGGCTCTGAAATGGGAGTGAGGAAGAGCCAGCCATGAGATGATCTGGGGAAGGACTTTCTAGGCCGAGCAGGTGGTGCCTGGGTGGTGGGTTGGAGCTTTGGAAAGTATCCAGCTGAGCTTGAGCCAGTGTCTACTGAAGGTTGTGTCTACATCCGACAGGCAACCTACGGCATCACAGGTTCTGGGGTTCAGGATGTGGGTGCCTTTGGGCGATGCTTTTCTGCTAACCCCCTTGTGTATTTGCAATCCCGCAAAATTGGAATCTGTGATGTGTGTCTCCCGGGCTTATGTGCCCGGATGCTGGGTCAGCAGGCTTCCATCTGGGTCTGGCCTGTGGGCACCACTGCAGGAGAGCAGAGGATGGGAGGAAAAGGAGGCAGCGTGGAGACATCCCTTCTGTCGCTGGCCCCGGCGGTGGCTGCACCCTCCTCACAGCCCAGCTCCTGCCGGACGGGTAGCTGTGGTCAGTTTCCATCCAGGGGTCCTTGGGCTCCTGTCCGCCCACCTCCCGCCATTGCTCCTCTAGCCTCGAGGTGGTCCTGGCTTCTTGCTCTTCTGATCTCTGCTTTCTCACCGCCCCATCCTACTTTTCATATTTGCTGTCACTTGGGCGACCAATTCCCTGCCCTAAATTCCCTTTCTTGTTTATTCCTGAGGTAGTTTGTGTCCTGCTCACACAGTGGCCTGATTCAGTGAGGCTGGGGGCCAAGAGCTCCCCGTCACGCTGAAGGTTTTTTTTTTTTTTTTCCAGTATGAAACTCAGAGTGCATGAGAGGAGGGCCTGCGGTGGTTGAGCCAGCCTTGGATTCTTGAGTGTTCTGGAAACCCTGAGGAGTACCCCCTCAGTGCACCTGAGCCATCCCTCACCCCATCGCTGCAAGCAGACGGACAGATTGGGGCCCTTGTCTCTGGTTCCCGACAGGGACTGCTCGAGTCGTCCCTTCCAGAGTGACACTGTAGCATTGCAAACCCCCTGCCTGAGGCCACCTGGTTGGGAGGCCCTGCTTTCTTGCTCTTTTGAGTGACATCTCTGTGATTATCTGGGGAGATATTTGCATTTGATTTCCAAGAGAGGAAGGGAGAGAGTTGGGTTTGGTTGCCACTAAGATTGGGGTGCAGAAAGGAGTGGAGCCCGCAGCCCTGCCGATCCGGGGCCAGGACAGTCTCCCAGTTTCTCCAGGGAGAGGATTCAGACACGTCCACCCTGGTGCCCAACAAGGACACGCCAGCCGGCACCAGGGTCCAGGACTGCCCAGAAACATTTATTCACTCAATGTCTCTCCCTTGTGAAGTTTACATTCCAGTGGGAGGAAACAGACAATAATAAGTATTTACTATAAGATGGAGAAAAGTTCTAAGGAGATGAGGTCATACTGGAGTAGGGTGGTCCTAATCCAGTATGACTGGTGTCCTTACAAAAGGGGGAAATTTGGACACAGACGCATAGGCAGAACGCCATGTGAAGGTGAAAGCAGAGATCGGGGTGATGCTTCTACAAGCCAAGGAACACCAAAGATTGCCAGCAAACTCTCAGAAGCCAGGGGAGAGACAAGGAACAGATTCTCCTTTGAAGCTCACAGAAGGAACCAACCCTGCCAACACTTTGATTTTGGACTTCCAGCCTCCGGAACTGTGGGAAAATACTTTTCTGTGGCTTAAGCCACTTTGTTACGGCAGCCCTGGCAGAGGGGTACACTTCCCCCTTCTTCCTTTTTCCCCCTCCCGGGAATATAGATCTACAACAGAACAATTTACAGTTGAGTGGCTGGCGTGGTTCCAGCCCATCTTTTTTTTTTTTTTTTTTTAACATCTTTATTGGAGTATACTTGCTTTACAATGGTGTAAAGTTAGTTTCTGCTGTATAACAAAGTGAATCAGCTATACGTATACATATATCCCCATATCCCCTCCCTCTGTGTCTCCCTCCCACCCTCCCCATCCCACCCCTCTAGGTGGTCACAAAGCACAGAGCTGATCTCCCTGTGCTATGTGGCTGCTTCCCACCAGCTATCTATTTTACATTTGGTAGTGTATATATGTCCATGCCACTCTCTCACTTCGTCCCAGCTTACCCTTCCCCCCCCCCCACCGTGTCCTCAAGTCCATTCTCTACGTCTGCGTCTTTATTCCTTCCTGTCCTGCCCCTAGGTTCCTCACAGCCATTTTTTTTTAAGATTCCATATATATGTGTTAGCATACGGTATTTGTTTTTCTCTTTCTGACTTACTTCGCTCTGTATGACAGACTCTAGGTCCATCCACCTCACTACAAATAACTCAATTTCGTTTCTTTTTTATGGCTGAGTACTATTCCATTGTGTATATGTGCCACATCTTCTGTATCCATTCATCTGTCGATGGACACTTAGGTTGCTTCCATGTCCTGGCTATTGTAAACAGAGCTGCAATGAACACTGTGGTAAATGACTCTTTTTGAATTATAGCTTTCTCAGGGTATATGCCCAGTAGTGGAATTGCTGCAGCCCGTCTTCTTTTCCAAGTCTCAGAATGATCTCCCCACGAGAGGATGCAAGTCCATTCCGCCACCTGGGAGGGTTCTCTCTGGGCTCCAGGTGGCCTCTGACCCTCAAGCACAGCTCATCTGCCCAGCACAGATGTGTCCGGGTGGATAATCCTGGTGGACACAGGGATCAGGGATTCATGCCACATATTCATTTAGCCAAGAGATATTTGGCCAAAAGCACCGATTAGGGAAGGAAACCCAAATAAGACCTTGAATGCAGATAGCCCTGCCCACCACCTACTCAGGAGAGTCTGCCCTGGAGGGAGCATGAGACAGGAGGGTGGCCCTGCCCTTCCTTGGTCTGGATACACTTTCCCTCGGCTTCTCATACCCTGAGCACGTCCACACACTGACTGCCGTCCTGGGGCTTGCAGATCTCAAATTTTCATGTAACATGACCCTAGCACAAGCCAGCTACCAAAAACAAAAGGTGGACATTTGGGTCATTTCTACCTTTTGGCTATCGTGAAAAGTGCTGCTGTGGACACTCCTGTATACGTTTCTGTTTGAACACCTGTTTTTCATTATTTTGGGTAGATGCCTAGGAATTGCTGGGTCATATGGTAATTCTGTCTGTAACTGACCGAGGAACTGCAGCTACTCCACTTCACTTTCCTGCCAGCAATTTACAAGGGTGCTGATTTCTAACACATCTTCGGTTGAATTAAGAAAATGTGGTCCACCTATATGGGAAAAGAGTCTCAAAAAGAGTGGATATATGTATGTGTATAACTGATTCAATGTGCTGTACAGCAGAAAGTAGCACAGCATTGTCAATCAACTATACTTCAGTAAAAATTTTCAAAAAAAGAATATGTGGTCCATCTATACAGCAGACTATTATTCAACCATAAAAAGGAAATGAAACACTGACACAGGCTCCGGTGTAGAAGAACCTTGAAAACATGATGTCCAAAAGGTCACATATTGTATGATTTCATTCATAGGAAATGTCCACAATAGACAAATGCACAGAGACAGAAAGCAGATTGCCAGGAGCTGGGGGGAAGTGAGTATGGGAAGTGATTGCTTAATGGGTAAGGAGTTTCCTTGCAGTGTGATGAAAAACTTCCAGGACGAGATTGTGGTGATATTTGCACAACATTGTAATCTACTTAATGCCACGGAATTGTATGCTGTCAAAAGGTTATGTGCATTTTACTGAAACCGAAACAACAACAAAAAAGAGAAGTTCTTTTCTCAGCAAAAAACACCTACAGGGTGCTTTAAGGCCACTTTAAGAGAGATTCAGAGGCTATTCCTGACATGTAATTTTTACCGTCCGTGTGGTCTTTCAAACCAAACCCCTGTGCAAGAGTCAGCACCCGCTCTGCTCGCCATAGTGAGACTTTCCAAGAATTAAACATATTTTTTAAGAATGCAAAGCTAATAATTTCAGAGCTTACAATTCCATGTGGGTGGTTATTCCAGTAGGAAGGATCCTAGCAAGGCTTTATGAGAATTAGCAACGGCTCCAGATTCAATCCCAGAGAGGTGTGACTCTTGAAAGAGCAAGGAGGCAAAGCTGAAACACCCACCACGGAGAGGCAAAGCAAAACTGGGAACAGGCTGATGCCCTGGCACCCATGAGCCACCATGTTGCACATGCAGGTCCAAACAGCAAGGAAGCTGACTGCTGTCTGCTCTCTAAGTGGACAAGTTGTTTTTCTTTACTCTTCTTTCTTTAAGGATGATTTCAAGGGACTCCCCAGGTGGTGCAGTGGTTAAGAATCCGCCTGCCAATGCAGGGGACATGGGTTCGAGCCCTGGTCCGGGAAGATCCCACATGCCGGGGAGCAACTAAGCCCGTGCACCATAACTACTGAGCCTGAGCTCTAGAGCCCGCAAGCCACAACTACTGAGCCCTCGTGCCACAGCTACTGAAGCCGGTGCGCCTAGAGCCCGTGCTCCGCAACAAGAGAAGCCACCGCAATGAGAAGCCCGCGCATCGCAATGAAGAGTAGCCCCTGCTCGCCGCAACTAGAGAAAGCCCGCATGCAACAACGAAGACCCAACGCAGCCAAAAATAAATAAATAATTTTTTAAAAAAACAAACGATTTCAAGCCTATTTACAAATATAGAGACTATTGTAACAAATATCCATCTATCTGCTGCATATTTGTCACACTTTGATATTTTCCTACATTTGCTGCAGAGCTTAAAAAAACAAAAGCAGGGCTTCCCTGGTGGCGCAGTGGTTGAGAGTCCGCCTGCCGATGCAGGGGACACAGGTTCGTGCCCCGGTCCGGGAAGATCCCACATGCCGCGGAGCGGCTGCGCCCGTAAGCCATGGCCGCTGAGCCTGCGCGTCCGGAGTCTGTGCTCCGCAATGGGAGGGGCCACAACAGTGAGAGGCCCGCGTACCGCAAAAACAAACAAACAAACAAACAAACAAAAAAACAAAAGCAAAGGGAATTCCCTGGCCATCCAGTGGTTAGGACTCCACACTTTCACTGCCCAGTGATCCCTGGTCGGGGAACTAAGATCCAGCAGGCCGTGCAGCGCAGCCAACAAAACAGAAAAGAAACAAACAAATAAAACCCCAAAACGAACAACAAACTATCCTTATTGTATTCTCCTTCCTTCCTCCTAAGAGCAGTTAACCCCTATCCGGAATTACATGCTTCTCCCTCTTACGTTTATCTAATGTTATTACGTAGATAATGCTAGGGTTCAAATGCTTGTGTCCTCCCCCCTGCCCCCCAATTTATATGCTGGAATCCTAACCTTCAAGGTGTTGGTATTAGAAGGTGAGACCTTTGGGAGATGCTTAGAGGTCATAAGGATGGAGCCCCCATGATGGGATTTGTGCCCGTATAATAGAGACCCCAGAGAGGTCCCTCCCCTCTTTCACCATGTGAGGACACTGCAAAAAGTTGCCATCTGTGGGTCAGGAAATGGGCCTCACCAGGTACTGAATCTGCTGGCACCTTGATCTTAGACTTCCAGCCTCCACAACTGGGAGAAATAAATTTCTGTTGTTTATAAGCTACCCAGTGGGTGGTATTTTGTTAGAGCAGTCCACACGAACAAAGACAGGTACAATTCCATAGAACTGGGTCTGTCATATTTTCAAACTATGTAAATGACATCATGCTATCAGGATCATTCTGCAACTTGTCTCTTTTCCTCAGCGCAACATTTCCTATGTTAAATCTTTGCCTTTCTAGATTTCAGTGCCCATTCTTGTATGTGCAATCTTAAATGTTTGCACCAGGTCCTCTGGGACAGTGGTTTTAAACTGAAGGTTGTGACTGTAAGTGAGTAGTGACAAGTATTAAAAAAAAAAAGGGAAATTGAATAGATTAGCACAGAATAGAAAATATCAGAGTCCATAGCATTTAATAGAGAAAACTATTATTTCATGAAACATTAGTGTTTTTCATTTGTGATTTTTCTGAGTGGCCATGCAAAATCTATTCCTTACTGGGGACTGGAGTAAAAAAATGGGATGCCCCAGCTCCAGGGTCTGTCCTAGCAATGGGATTACAGCATCCTTGGGTGTACATATCTTCAGCTTTCTACATGTGGCCAAACGGCTTTCTGAAGTGGTTGTACCAGCTGGCAAGTTGTCTTTGAGTTGAAAAGTTTCTGAACTTTTGGAAAGGAGAGGAGTTTTTCAGAGGCTTGTCCCTGTCTGTCTTATTTGGGGTTCATGTTCTTCTGGCTTAATTTTATGGATCTGCTGTTGGTGTTTGGTTGGGGAAACACTCATCTTGAAGTCTTGCCATTTAATTTCTCTGCCGTCAAGAGGCAGGATGAAGTTATTCCTCTTTTTCAAAGAATGATTGAAGTAGAAAATAATGAATGCAAAATGCTGTAGTTAACCAGCAGCAGATAAGCTGATGGATCGGCTGTCACTTGGTTCTTACTCCAAAGGGAAAGAAAAGGGTATTTAATCATTTTCAAAAAACAAAAGCAGCGGTGATGAATTCGATGCCCTTTGACGCTGAGTGACTCATTAGGGCGCACTGTGATTTTCCAGTTAAAAATGGCGCCTTTGATCAAACAGTTGTGAAGCAAGGTCTTTGTTTTCAAGAGCCCACCGGCTCTCCTGAACTGTGTAGACGTACGAAGTATGGGTACTTAGCATGGGGTCAGTTGGAATCTCCTATATCCAGGTGGCAAATTGGTAGACTTTGAACTCGTTTTGTGTGACCTGCTGAATGTTTTTTTTTCCCCCCTTCAATTTGGGCCAGCATTTTAAAAATCGGGAGCTTTGACTGCAAATACACATTTCAGACATCTCTGGAGAAGCGGAAGGTCGGCAACATGGAGTCAGGCCGATATTGGATGAGCACAACTGCTGATGCTGCCTGTGGCCGCTCAGTTTACAAGGGACTGAGCTCTCTTATTTACCACAGTCCTCTCCACTCCCTACTGTCCTCCCAAAACTGGGTAAAAAGCCTGAACCCAGTTCTAATGTGTGTGTGTGTATATGAGGGTGGATGGTTCCCCCCATCACACCAAGCAGGGCTCCCACACCAGCTGGGTGTCCTACAATTCAACTCGATTCTGACTCTGTCTACCTGGAGTCAGCATCGGATCCCACAAGACTGCCCTCTCTTCCCCCACTGAGATGCCAACCGCAAGTCCAGGTTGCCACCTGTGCTTCTGAGTGGCCAGCTATACATCGTGAAGGTTCCGACGACCCCCTCCTGGGCTTGATTAATTTGCTAGAGCAGCTCACAGAACTCAGAGGAACTTTTTACTTCCTAAATTACTGGTTGATTATAAAAGGATGTAACTCAGGAACAGCCAGATGGAAGAGATGTGCACAGGGCAAGGAATGCAGACAGGGCATGGAGATTCCATGCCTTCTCTAGGCCACCGTTCTTCCTGAATCTCCACGTGTCCATCAACCCGGAAGCTCTCTGAACCCCATCCTTTTGGGTTTTTATGGAGGCTTCACTACATAGGCATAATTGATTAAAAATTATTGTCCATTGGCAAGCGATTCAACCTCCAGCTTCTCTTCCCTCCCTGGAGGTCGGGGGTGGGACTGAAAGTTCCAACCCTCCAATCACACGGTTGGTTGCCCTGACGACCAGCTGCATCCTGAGGTGAGTTCCAGAAGTCACCTCACTAACGGAACAAAAGATGCCTTTACTCTCATCATTTAGGACATTCCAAGGGTTTTAGGAGCTCTGTGCCAGGAACAGGGGCAAAGACCAAATAGATCTTTCTTATTATAAATCACAGTATCACCCTGGGGTTGGCTGTTAGTTGGCATTTATCATTAAGCACACAGTGGTGTTTTTTTTTCTTTTGGGAATTCTTTCTTTTTTTTTTTAAATGGAAGTAGAGTTGCTTTACAATGTCGTGCCAATCTGGGCTGTACAGCCAAGTGACTCAGTTACACACATGTAGACATTCTTTTTTTCATATTCTCTTCCATGATGGTTTATCACAGGCTATTGAATATAGTTCCCTATGCTATACAGTAGGACCTTGTTGTTTATTCATTCTGTATATAATAGTTTGCATCTGCTGACCCCAACCTCCCACTCCATCCCTCCCCCACCCCCCTCCTCCTTGGCAACCACAAGTCTGTTCTCTATGTCTGTGAGTCTGTTTCTGTTTCGTAGATATGTTCATTTGTGTCGCATTTTAGATTCCGCATATAAGTGGTATCATATGGTATTTGTCTTTCTCTTTAGGAAATATTTCTTGATATCACCACTTATTAGCTATGTGACCTTGAACAAGTTATTTGAACTCCTGTGCTTCCATTTCCTCAACTTTAGGGAAATTTTTGTATCTACTGGTAGGGCTGTCGTGGGATTAAAGCTATTTTATCTTTTCAAACTGCTTACAGCGGAGTTTGGCACAGAGGACGTGACCTGTAAATAATGCAGAATTAACATTATTATATCCACCTCTGGGTCAAGATAAACATAGAAGGTGATGTGCTTTAAAGTAAGCAAGTACCAAAGAATATTCCTGTATGGCTACTATGAAAACAAAAGATTTCCAGGTTGAAAGAAACAATTTAGAACACCCGTTAGAAATAAACCTTTGTACCACTGTGATAAACACACAGAAGTGATGGATGATGAAAAACGTAATGAACCGATAAAAAGGCCCAGATTTCAATAGGGTTTCTTTCTAAATGTAGATAAGCTGAGTGCTGCTTTCGAGAACCACACTTGTGTGTTGTATCTGCAGGGGTCTCACCCTCTGAGGGTGTCTGCTGACCCTTCCGGCGTTGAGACCCCCGCACGCCACCCAGCATCCGGCTGTGACAGAAGCAGCCCCAGTGGGATCTGGAAAGAATCTCTAAGATCCAGGGACAAGGGAGCTTTGTAGAGGCAGAGAGCCTGGGGTTTGAGAGCGGAGATCTGGGTTCCATTGTGGTGCGTTCATCTGTGACCAGCTGTGTGACTTGAGTCAGGTGACAAACTCTCTGAACCTCTTCTGTGAAGTGGGAATCTCCTTGCAGGCTCACTGTGGGGATTAAATAAAGTACAATAGAAAGAACAGCCCAGGCTTTGTAAATCCTCTCTTAACAGTTTCTTCCCTCCGTAGAAATCCACCCTAAGGAGGCTGGGATTAGCAGGTACACACTATTATGTATAAAATAGATAACCAACAAGGTCCTGCTACTGTAGAGCACAGGGAATTCTACTCCATATTTTGTAAAAACCTATAAGGGAAAAGAATCTGAAAAAGAAAAAAAAAAATATATATATATATATATATGTATATATAACCGAATCACTTTGCTGTACACCTGAAACTAACATGATAGTCTACTATACTTCAATTAAAAAAATCCACCATAAAGACTTGAATCCAAATGCTGTGTTTTTAAAAAATTTTTTTCCCTCTAACACTGATTTTATTTACCCCAAACACACAATTAGGCAAAAGCAAATGTATCCTTAAGGAGAATTTCAAGGTACGTTTTGTTTTTCTCCCCAGAAGCCCATTTGGATTCCATCTTTACCTGTTTCAAAGGCAACAGCAAATAAAGGAATAGCTTTGCCAGGGGCCTGGACTATGATTTATCAAGGAGCAGAAAAGACAGGAGATTTAGAAAGTATTCGGGAGAGAAAATTGCTGTGAAATCTGTTGTCCGTGTGCTTTTACTGCCTCTGGGAAAATCGAGCTGGTGATGTCTGAAATAGAGAAGTAGCAGATAGCTGTTTAAATTTCATGGCAGCCAATATTCCTAGGATTGGGAATTTGAATATTACCTATAAACTGGGGATGGTTTTGGGATTTGCCCGAATTGTCTACTGGGAGGTAAATACTCTAGTCATTAAAAATTACAGTCTGTAGAATCAGATCTGGGTTCAAATCTTAGCCCTGTCATTTCCTAGCTGTGTGACCTCAGACAGGTGACTCAGTCTCTCTGTTCCTCAGTTTCTCATCTGTGACATGAGGAAGAGAATAATACTTACTGTGAGGTTTGCTGTGGGGCTAAATGAGATAATTATCTGAAGTTTTTTTTTTTTTAAGATTTATTTATTATTTATTTATTTATTTCATTTATTTTTGGCTGTATTGGGTCTTAGTTGTGGCATGCGGGATCATTCGTTACAGCGTGCGTGCAGGCTCTTTCATGCAGTGCACGGGCTTCTCTCTAGTTGTGGTGTGTGGGTTTTTCACTCTCTAGTTGTGGCACGTGGGTTCCAGAGCGCGTGGGCTCTGTAGTTTGTGGCACATGGGCTTAGTCGCCCCGCAGCACGTGGGACCTTAGTTCCCCAACCAGGGGTCGAACTTGCATCCCCTGCATTGTAAGGCAGATCCTTTACCACTGGACCGCCAGGGAAGTCCCCGAAGTATTTAGTGCGGTGCCTAGAACAGAGTAAGCCCTCCATAAGTGATCTCCTTAAAAAGATAAAAGAAGAAGCTCTAGTTAGGAGCAAGGAACAAAGGCTCAAGAAGGCACACCACCCCATGTAAGCCGAGACCATGGGAGGGGTTTTTCTCTGTGCCAACTTTTGATCATCACGCATAAAATCACAGTCTGTCCTGCGAGTAGGGTTAAGTTTTGGACACAAAAATGCATACCTTTCTATGAAATCTCTAGACACTAATTTAAGTTTTGACACACGCTGAGCGGGCCAACGAAGATGATCTGGGGGTCAAAGTTGGCCCCTGCTCTCCAATTGCCAACTCTCAAACACTGAGCAATCCCTCTGAGTTGTGAGAAGTAGCCCAAGGGATGGATGTAGCTGTCCAGTTTCTTCTTATGCTGGGGGGTGGGGAGTACATTCAGATTTTATCTTGTAATTACGATCAGAACCAGGAGTCTCTGAGCGGCATTTGTGTGTGATGCTGCTCAAGGCACTTCTGTCTTTTTTTTTTTCTCCAAGGGAGAGAATGGGCTTCTGTTGGTTTCCCTTTTCCTGATCCATAGCAGGAGACCCAGGCTGCAGTGGATATTGTCCCTTGTTGTTCTAGAGAAATCCGCCAGGTCCAGCTGGTGGGTGGAGGGCTGCCTGTAATGTTGAGGTCTGTGGGAGAAACATTTATGAGTGTCCACGGCTGGAAACTTGCTTTATTTGGTGCAGGGAGAGAGCGTAGGACGACCTCTTTCTCCGTGAACTTCAGTGGAGCGCGAGAACTTCCTGAGGACCTGGTGGGGAAACTGATTTTGTCTCCTCTGTGATTACCTGTCGGTCCCGTAAAGACTCCTAAGTGGCAGTTCTGGGATCCCTGGGGGAAGGATTGACTGGACTCCTGCTTTTGGAGAGTTCTGGGGGGCTGGGTAACAATCACTGCTGTGGATACTTTCCCACTCTGTTTCCTTGGGAACAGTTTTCTTAAGATAGAAAGCAAATTTATCTTAAATTGAAATGGAAACATTATAATTAAACATTTACAACCAAAGCAGATTTATAGCTATGGTGGTTACGTTTCGCATTGTCAACAGATGCCATTGAAACTAAATAACCCATTGGAACTGTAAGAAAAAAACCCAGTTTTTTCAAAACGTCTGCTAGCAATGGTAGTCTTTATTCTATTTGTTTTCTCTGGTGCCTTAGTGACAATATAATAGAAGGCAGTCCTGCACCGTGAAATTGAGCTGAATTGGGAGGGGCAAGGCTGGTGAAAGTGTATTTTTTTCCCAGTAATTTATTCAAGTTACCTTCACAGTAACTTGGGAAGGTAACTGTGGCTGGGAAATGTCCTATCTATTTGGGGTCTCTGCTGGGTGGAGGGAAGTGTCATTTTTTCACTTTCAATCTTTTCTCTTTTTTCTCTTAAAGATGAGAATAGGTCATTCATTGACCTCATTTGCATACAAAAGACTTGGGGTCTCTAATAGGACAAAACGCTCCTAATTACTGGAATGACATCTCGCTTTTATACAAGCTTCCTTAGTTTGCATGGATCATTCTTCTTTATTTCACTCTGTGTAATGTGAAAAGTAACGCAAGGTCATTGTGAGAAAATTGAAAAACAGAAGCACAAAGAATCACTGTTACCATATTTTTCTAGTTCCACTTAATGCTCTTATTCTCCGAATTTATTACATTCTGTATAAACAATTTTCTCTCCTGCTTTTCTTGGCTTAATATTTCATCACAGGCATTTACAAATATAATTGTAAATATTTTGTAAACCTTTCACTAGCTCTGCACTATTTCTTCAGATGAATGTTACGTAGTTTGCTTAATTTCTTGAATGGGGCCAGTTAGGTCGTTTCTAAATATTTTTCTGATCTTAATAATTCTTGAAGCTTTGTCTTTTAGCTTATTTTCTTAGGTACATTTGCAGAAGTGATGGTACTGGATATTGATATTTTAAAGGCTTATTCAATGCTTTGGAAGACTGCTTCTCTGAAAGTATTAGCTAATACTTGTGATGGTCAGTTTTATGTGTTAACTTGGGACTAGACTATAGTCCCTGGTTGTTCAATCAAGCGCTAATCTAGGTATTTCTGTGAGGTATATTGTAGATGTGCTTGGTGTTCATCATCAGATGACTTTAAATAAAGGAGATGATCCTGGATAATCTGGTGGGCCTGATCTAGTCAGTTGAAACACTTCAGGATAACTTTTATTCTGCCTTTGTTAGTATTTTGTTTTATTTTATTTTATTATTATTTTTTGCGGTATGTGGGCCTCTCACTGTTGCGGCCTCTCCCGTTGCAGAGCACAGGCTCCGGATGCGCAGGCTCAGCGGCCATGGCTCACGGGCCCAGCCGCTCCGCGGCACGTGGGATCCTCCCGGACCGGGGCACGAACCCATGTCCCCTGCATCGGCAGGCGGACTCTCAACCACTGCGCCACCAGGGAAGCCCTGTTAGTATTTTACTTAGTAATGTTTGCTATAGATAAATGTTATCTGTTTTTGTTGGAATGCAAATGCCTTTATTTCATTTTTGTTCTGGAAGAGTGATTTGCTTGGTAGTAGAGATCTAAGTTGGCACTTATTTTCTGTCAGCACTTTGAATATAGCACGATACCGTCTTCTGGTTTACATTGTTTGTGTTGAGAAGTTACCGTCTGTCTATTTTTACTTTCAAGGCAATCTTTCTTTTTTCTGTGGCTGCTTTTTAAAAAATAAAAAATTCTTGGGCTTCCCTGGTGGCGCAGTGGTTGAGAGTCCGCCTGCCGACGCAGGGGACACGGGTTCGTGCCCCGGTCCGGGAAGATCCCACATGCCGCGGAGCGGCTGGGCCCGTGAGCCGTGGCCGCTGAGCCTGCGCGTCCGGAGCCTGTGCTCCGCAACGGGAGAGGCCACGACAGTGAGAGGCCCACGTACTGCAAAAAAAAAAAATTCTTGAGGTACAATTCGGATACAATAAAACACACCCACTTTAAATGTACATTTTGTTGAGTTTTGACAAATTTATTCACCCAACTAATAAGTACCACTAGCAAGATGTATAATATTGCGATGACAATGAAAGGTTTCCCTGTGTTATTCCAGTCAACCTCCCCCACTCCTGTTCCCAGGCAACCACTGACCTGCTTTCCACCTCTGTAGCTTAGATTGGCCTTTTCTACAGTTTAATATAGATGGAAAGATGTGTCTGGCATCTCTTGCTCAGCATAATCTTTTGAGATGTATCCATGATGTTGTGTGTATTAGTACTTCATTCCTTCACCCCTCCCTGGTATAGATACAATTTGTTATCTATTTGCCCATTCATGGACATTTAGGTTGTTTCCAGTTTCACGTTATTATGAATAGAGCTGCCATAAGCATTCATGTACAAATCTTTGTGTGGAAAAATGTTCACCGTTCCCATGGTTAAATAGTCAAGATCTTTGGATCACATGGAAGGTATATGTTTAAGTTCATAAGGAACTGCCAAATTGGTTTTCTGAGTGACTGTGTCAGTTTATACTTCCAACAGAAGTGTAGGAGAGTTTCAGTTGCTCCTACTCCTTGCCAACTTTTGACACTGTCAGTCTTTAATTTTAGCCGTTCTAGTGAGTATATAAGGGTATCTCATTGTGATTTTATTTACATTTTGCCCTAATAACTAAGTATTTTGAGCACCTTTCCCTGTGCTTATTTGGCATTCATGTATCTTCTTTGTTGAAATGTCTGTTGAAATCCTTTGTCCATTAAAAAAAAAATCAGGTTGACTGTTTTCTAATTATTAAGTTGTAAGAGCGGTTTTTATATTCTGGATACTAGTGTTTTAGTAGATATAATCAGCAAAATTTTCTCCTGGTCTGTGGCTTCTCTTTTTATTTTCTTACCAATTCCTTTTGTTTTTTTTTTTTAAAGTCTTCTAGCCATTGCAGAGCATTTATTTTCTTTCTTTCTTAAAAAAAAATTATTTATTTATTTGGCTGCATCGGGTCTTGGTTGTGGCATGCGGGATCTTCAGTGCAGCACGCGGGATCTTTAGTTGTGGCATGCAAACTCTTAGTTGCAGCATGTGGGATCTAGTTCCCTGACCAGGGATCGAACCTGGGTCCCCTGCATTGGGAGCACGGAGTCTTAGCCATTGGACCACCAGGGAAGTCCTTACCAATGCCTTTTGAAGGACAAAATTTACCAATTTTTAATTTTATGTTTCGTGTTCTTTGTGTCCTATCAGTTTTACCCTGAAGTCATAAGGATTTTGTACTATATTTCCTGGTAGGAGTTCTATAGTTTTAGGTCTATAATTCATCAGAGTTTATTTTTGTATATAGCAGGAGGTAAAGGCCCAGGTTCTCTTCTTTTCTTTTTCCTTTTTTTCTCTCTTCCTGTTTGTCCCTCCCTCTGGCTCTCCTTCCTTCTTCTCTGCCTGTGTCCCTTTCTCCTTTCTTTGCTACCTTTTTTTTTCTTTCCAGCACATTTATTGAAAAAAATTCTTTCCCCATTGGAAGTATCTTGCTAATTTTGTTGAAAATCAATTGACTCTATACATTTGCAAGTCTATTTCTGGACTCCCTATTTTGTTCCTTGTAGCTATATGTTTATTTGCCTACATTATCTTGATTATTTTGAAACTAGGTAGTGTAAGCTCTTCAACTTTCATCTCTGTTTCAGAATTGTTCTGCTAGTGTAAGTCTTTTGAATTTCAATATAGGTTTTTTTGAAATTGCAGTTTCCTGGGTAGATTCCCTAGGCCTCTGCCCCTTTGTGCGCTCTGGATTCCAGTATTTGACCCAGCCCTGTGAGGCTGTCAAAAGCTCTCAGCCCCTCAGCCGTCTCCTCCGATACTGACAAATGCCCACAGAGGGAATGACACCTCCAGTCCTAGGCTCATTCCTGGCCCTCCGCTGTCTCCCGGATTCTGGTGCAGTAATTCTTCACTTTTTTGTTTGTTTCTCTGATGCCTTCATTAAGTCATCCTTACATTTTGAGCAGCTTTTATTGTGTCCTCAGTAGGAGAGCTGGTTTGGATTATCCAGGCAACCATTACTGAAAGCAAGGGTCTTCTGGCATAATTCTGTTTTAAAAATTAAGATATAATTGACATATAACATTATATTAGTTTCAAGCGTATCACCTAATGATTTGATATTTGTATATATTGCAAAATGATTACCATAATAATCTAGTTAACATCCATCACCAACAGTTACAAAATTTTTTTTCTTGTGATGAGAACTTTTAAGATCTAATTTCTTAGCAACTTTCAAATATGCAACTCAGTATTATTAACGAAAGTCGCTGTGTTGTACATTACATGGCTATGACATATTCATTTTATAACTGGAAGTTTGTACCTTTTGATCCCCTTCATCCATTTTGCCCACCCTACTCCCCCACCTCTGACAACTGCTAATCTTTTCTCTGTATCTATGAACTTGTTTTTGTTTATTTGTTTCTTAGATTCCACATATGAGATCATACAGTACTTGCCTTTCTCTGTCTGACTTATTTCACTCAAGGTCCATCCATGTTCTTGCAAATGGCAGGGTTTTCTCCTCTTACGGCTGGATCATATTCCATTGTATGTATAAACCACATCTTCTTTATCCATTTATCCATCCACGGGCACTTAGGTTGCCTCCGTTTCTTGGCTACTGTGAATATAATGCTGCAATGAATATGGGGTACATGTATCTTCGGCTTGATTCTTTTTTTTTTTTTTTTTTTTGGCGGTATGCGGGCCTCTCACTGTTGTGGCCTCTCCCGTTGCGGAGCACAGGCTCCGGACGCGCAGGCTCAGCAGCCATGGCTCACGGGCCCAGCCGCTCCGCGGCATGTGGGATCTTCCCGGACCGGGGCACGAACCCGCGTCCCCTGCGTCGGCAGGCGGACTCTCAACCACTGTGCCACCAGGGAAGCCCTCGGCTTGATTCTTTTAACTGCTACAAAAGAGTCAGTCATTTAACCATTCCTGTATTTGTGGATGTTTAGTTTATAAATTTTCTCTGTTTCCCATAATGGTGGGTTAATTATGTTTGCACATGTCTCATTATGAACATGTGTTAAGCACTTTTCTAGAAAAAGTTCCAGGAAATGGAAGTGCTAAGTCAGAGGGTTTGCACGTTTTGAATATTTTGAAGCAGCCAATTGGTTTCCAAAATCGCTGTGCCAGTGGGCACCCTCCCAGCAACGTCTGGGAGTTCTCATTTCCCTCCACTTGCCTCCGTGCTTGGTATTATACAATCTTTAAAATAATGTCAGTTTGATGAGTGACAGTATCTCCTTATTTCATTTCAGTGACTGTTGGGGAAGTCGAACATCTTTTCATATGTTTATTGACCATTTACATTTCCTTTTCTGGGAAATCTCTTTTCATATCATTTGGCTATGAGTTGATTTTTCTTTACTGATTTATAGGTGCTCATTGTGTATTTTGGATATTAATTTTTTATTTATGTATCCCATATTGTCTTTACTTCATCCTGTCCCTTCACTTTTTGTGAAATCTTCTGTTCCATATGTTTAAAACTTTATGATAGTCGAATTGCCAATCTTATGTTCTATGACTTGGCATTTTATCTTACACTAAAATCTTAAAGCTTGTCTCCTCCGACTTTCCTGATACTCCTGCTTATTTTTTTGCATCTCAGTGACTTGTGTAGATATACAGTCCAATATAAAACATGTTGTTGTCATTCACTCACATGTTGTGAGCTTTTGCTGCTTGTATTTCGCTTTCAGATTTTGTGGTATGAATTTTAAATGAGAGCGTGTGGTGACCTTTTCGTAGGCTGCAAAAGGAGTTGCTTTTCCCATCACATCTTTTCCAGTTTATTTTTTCTCTAAAGATGACAAGAAGCCATAGCATAAAATGATGACAGAACCCTGGGTCGAGCTTCAGGGGAAGACAGACCGGAATCTTGACCACCGCCCGGCTTGCTGTGTGTCTGTCCATGCACCAGTATTTTCTCTCTTGGGGCCTCAATTTCCTCTACCTTAAAATGAGAGTGTTAAGTCTGCAATCTCAAAATTCGTTTCCAGCTCTCCTATTTTTGTTAGGTTGGCCATAAGGTTCATTGAGGTTTTTCCGTGCCATCTTATGGATGTTATATATAATATATACAATACAGTACTAGCATTATGAAGGTGATTCTTTTAAAAGACTTGTGTCAGTGTTGCTTAAGGCCTTTGGCCTGAAAATAAATTATACATTGAAAACCAGGGGCAATAAGATAAAATAAAATAAAGCTAAAACAAACATTGAAAACCTTCTCTAGCATAGTTATTTCCCAAAGGTCACATAGAGTAGATTAGTCTGCTTAGAGACCTTCCATGAAACATTTGGAATACGTTGGGAAAATACGTTTGGAAAATGCCTCATACTGTATTCTCTATTCATATTCTACTCTTGGAGATTCCAAATGCACATCAGCTTCTTAAACTCTGCCAGTTGATGGGGGCAGGTGACCGTCACCAGACCCCGGACAACGCAGGAATTCTCAGCCTGGTATGTGCAGACCCCGCTTGCCTTGGCCAATCACACTGCCCTTTGGGGTCGTCCCTGTCTTGTTAATTACTGTTTGGGCAGCTTGTCCTAATCCCCTACCCTCGGAACAGGGCCAGGCCTGACAGAAGACATCTCTTGTCCTTGCTGAATTTTCTGTTGTTTCGCTTCTGCACATGGCTCTGGAGAGCTGAATGGAGCTTTCAAGTAGGGCTTGTTCGAACAGAGATTTCTGGGTTCTGGCTTGGACCCACCTAGGCTGACTGTGCCCCGTTGAGAATGCCAAATCTGCATTTTCAGAAACAGGCAGCACAGTTATGATGACGACTAGTTTACAGTCAAGAAGCACTGCGGTCTAACTCTGATGTGGCTTCTAAAATCGAACAACAGGTGTCCGATAGGATCCTGGCGTTGAATTCACTGCCCCTCCTCTTCCTGCCTCAGTTTTCCACCATGAGCCTATTCAAGGCAGCAGTTGTCCAGAAAAATGGCAGAAGGAGATGTCTGCATGAAACAGAAGTGTGTGTGTGTGTGTGTGTGTGTGTGTGTGAGCGCACGCACGTGTGTGGTGTTCCTGGTCATTCCCAGCGCCCCACGGGATGTGAAGGTGCTCGAGTGAGGAATCCCTCTGTTTTGAAGCCAAATGCCAGCAGATAGCTTGGCCTCTCCATGAATTTAAGATGGTGCTTATAGGCATTTTGCAAAGATAGAGCTGACATGGTAAACATCTTGCCGAAGGCATAAAAGAGAAAACATTTCTGTCATCCAGAAATCAGCATATTTATCTCCTAGGAAAACATTTACAAATATAGTGGTAGGGAGACAGAATCCATTCCATTCTGCGGGATCTTGTTAAACTTCTCAGTGTGTTGACTCTGAGTTTGAATACTTTCCTGTCTCCTTTGCTGTTTTTCTCCTTAAGTGGATCTGGCGTCTTCTTTGATGCTTATTTTCAATCACAATGGAGACTGAAATATCCCTAGGTTAAGAAGTGAAATTTGAAATGCCATGCGCTGGTACTTTTCCTCCCCCCTCTGTGAAGCTAATAAGAGAACTTTCAATGTGGGTCTTAAAATGAGTCTACGCTGAACTGGGCTCATTAAAAACTGAAAAGACACCTCACCATCCAAGGCCCTCCAGCAGTTTGAACAGAAGGTGCTCTATGTATTAAAAGAAGAAATAAGCAGTTTGAGTTGAAGAGACGGCAACAAACAGCCATTGGTGATTCAAGGGAATTCTGGACTGATTCCTAATTGGGGGGTCGGGGTCGGGGAGAGTCTGGAGCTCTGTGGAGGCGAGCGCACATTTCAGGAGTGGGGACAATGGGGTAGAAGGAAATTGGAGGGATGGAGGGAGAGAGAATAAAGACCCGGCTGGGAGAGAGAAAAGGAGGGGAGGAGAGGAAACTTGAGAGCCCTGCACACTGGTGGTCAACGCTGTCTTGGGAACGGAGGCCTTGGTTGAGAGGCAGGAACAGAATGCTCTCAAGGATAAAGCCTGTCACTTCGGGACATTTGTGGGAATCACAGCTTGCACGTAGCGACTAAAGTAAATCAGATTTGAAATGGTGCCCAGTTCAGGAAGGCACAGAAGACTCTCCGAAAGGGCTTGAGAGAAATTTGCAAGGATATGGGGGTGCCAGGAGGTTTGAATAAGAAAGAAAAATACTGGGGGTGGGATGAATTGGGAGACTGGGATTGACATATAGACACTACTATGAATAAAATAGATAACTAATGAGAACCTACTGTGTAGCACAGGGAACTCTACTAGGTGTTCTGTGGTGACCTAATGGGAAGGAAATCTAAAAAAGAGGGGACATATGTATACGTAGAGCTGATTCACTCTGCTCCACAGCAGAAACTTACATAGCATTGTCAAGCAACTCTACTCCAATAAAATTAATAAACAACACAAAACGAAACCAAACATGATAGCTATCTGACATTGAGCAAATCAACCTCCTTAAGTTCCAATGTTTACATCAGTAAAACTAAGGTAACAGTAATACTTTTTATACAGGATTTGTAAGAATTTAATGAAAGAGTGCATGCGAAAGGGTCTGGCACGTTATATATTCTCGATGAATAATGTTAGCTATTACTGTTACTACTAATAGTAATATACGTTATCGTAAATCCTTAAAATGCAAAAGGCAGATTTGTTGATCTCTGGCAATAAAGAAGGGAGAAGCTGGGAAAAAGAATACTGATCAAAGAAAGAATATGTGTGTTGGGGTGTGTGTGTGTGTGTGTTTGAAACGGTGTCCTTATTCTTTCTTGACTTTATCTTCTGAGTTTCCTGAAAAGGCCAGTGGACCAGATGGCTTCCATATGTGATTTTTGCCTGGGATAGATCGTTTTCGGGGGTTTGCGGAATTCTTTATTTTAAAGAAAGGAATCTGAAGGTGTGTGTGGTCACTCCTGTAGTTCATCAGAAATTTGCTTGCACCTCCGGCCCCTGTGGTCAAGTAGAGCCACATGACCATTTCTGGCCAACGAGTCGTGAGTGGCGGCGTGTGTAATTCACATGTAATTTCACGCCGGAGCATTTATTTACTGCTGTGGAACTTTCCGGAACTCTTCCCCAGGGGATTGGTTCTGGAGTCAACTGACAGGCGATAGACCAGGGATCAACACACTTTTTCTATAAAGGGCCAGGTAGTAAATATTTTTCGCTTTGCAGTGTGCAGAAAAGCAGTAAGCAAGTGAGTACGCCATGTTCTGATAGCCCTTCCGTTTACGAAAGCCGGAGGCTGGCCGAATTTGGCCCGTGGGCCTCAGTTTGCTGATCTGCAGGGTAGCGCACCCAGCCGGTCCCTGCCAGGCCTGTCACGTGAGCAATAAACTCATTTTTTCAGCCGCTCTCAGTTCTGGGGCGGTTTGTGGCCTCTGTGTACCTAGACTGATAGAAGGTGAAAGGAGGTCAATTTCTGGTTTATAAAAGTGAGGCAGCTTTCCTGGGAGGATGGTCAGGGTGAATCCCCAGACCGTGTCAGTTAAATCTGCATTTATTGATCGCCAGCTGTGTGCTCCTAACTGTTCTGATGCTTCTAAAACTGTTCCCAGGGAACAGTCAAAAAAGGTGTCCTGGGCTGCCCGCGTAAAAAAAAAAAAAAAAAAAAAAAAAAAAAAGGTGGCCTTGTGAAAAGGATCCGAGAGCGGGGGTCCTGACAGGCCTGCGGGGATGATGGGGGTAGAGATTTTTTAAAAGTTCTTGCATGCAGTTTAAAAAAAATACGTATTTATTTATTTATTAAGGCTGTACCGGGTCTTAGTTGCCGCACGGGGGATCTTCCTTGTGGCATGCCGGGGGATCTTAGTTGCGGCACGCATGCGGGATCTAGTTCCCTGACTAGAGATCGAACCTGGGTCCCCTGCATTGGGAGCGTGGAGTCTTACCCACTGGACCACGAGGGAAGTCCCAAGGTAAAGATTTTTATTTGTTTTCCAGTCTACCTTGCTCCTGCGCTCTCCTGTGAGCCTCTCCTGGGTCTCATGTCTGTTTCAGCCACGCCATCCGTCACGCTGCGTCCTCTTGTGTTTATTTTCACGTCTCCCCCATACGATCTCTCTGTGCTCCTCCGAGGAGGGAACTCTGCCTTATTCATCTCTGTGTCCTCGGAGGCTGTCGCTTCGGAAATTCCTGTGGACCCTCAAATCCTGCGCCTGAACTTCTGGAATTTTACTTATAATTTCGGTAGCAAAATCCACGGAATTTCGAATTCCCACTTAAAACCTCTGCTCTGTTGGCTGGAGAACCTCTTTCCAAAGCGCACCCTACTCCACTTCCTTTATGATCGCCTCTTTTTCTCATCTCGGAGACACATCCTCGGCCCACGGCGCTCCCTCCCCTACACCGGCTGGCAGGTTTGGGCTGGGACGTGCCCTTGTGCAGCCTGCCCTTCTGAAGTTCACGCCCGTTTTGTGACTCAGAGGGGACTTTTTATTCTCTCGCTTGATAATAAAGCTGCGTGTACACAGTGACGAGAGGCTGAGAGGCAGAGGAGCTGCCAGGAACTGTGTCCTTCGCTCCCACCCTCTCATCATGTTGTTCGCGGGGATTCATCCGTCTCTCCCTCAAGACTGTCTTTTTCCTCCTGATTTTGCTTGGCTTGAACATTTGCTTTCAGACTTGGTTTGCTGATGTAATGCTACCACTTTGGGTCCTGTGTGGGGTGGAAGATGGATCCGTGCCCCGTGCTCGGAGCTGGAGCTGGGCCTGCTTTCTGGGGTTCCTGGAGGTCCGTATCAGTCAGAGCCTGCTTCCGCTGCTCACGGGGGCCTGATCCAGTTCAGCCAGAATGTGAGCATTTAGTGTGTGCGGGATCCTGGCAGGGCTCCGGGGATCTGGAACAGGCGGTTCCTGCTCTCCAAGTGTTCGCAACCCTGAGAGGACAGGCAGGCGCACACAGCCCACCAGGCGTCCTGCAGCCGGGGACGTACGCCAGAGGAGGGTTAGAGAGAGGTGGGGACAGTCAGTTTGACTGGGGAGAGGATCTTACAGGTGATGGTGGAGCTGCCAGGGGCTCTCCTACGGCAAGCCTAGAAGAGGAGCATCCTGGGGCAAAGGGAGAGGCTGGGCCGAGGCCCTCAGGTGTGCGTGTCCAGGTGAGCCTGGATCAGAGGCCCTCGGGTGTGCACGTCCAGGTGAGCCTGGATCAGAGGCCCTCGGGTGTGCGCGTCCAGGTGAGCCTGGATCAGGGGCCCACGGGTGTGCACATCCAGGTGAGCCTGGGCAGAGGCCCTCGGGTGTGCACATCCAGGTGAGCCTGGATCAGAGGCCCTCGGGTATGCGCGTCCAGGTGAGCCTGGATCAGGGGCCCTCGGGTGTGCACATCCAGGAGAGCCTGGGCAGAGGCCCTCGGGTGTGCACATCCAGGAGAGCCTGGGCAGAGGCCCTCGGGTGTGCACATCCAGGAGAGCCTGGGCAGAGGCCCTCGGGTGTGCACATCCAGGAGAGCCTGGGCAGAGGCCCTCGGGTGTGCACATCCAGGAGAGCCTGGGCAGAGGCCCTCGGGTGTGCACATCCAGGAGAGCCTGGGCAGAGGCCCTCGGGTGTGCACATCCAGGAGAGCCTGGATCAGAGGCCCACGGGAGTGCACATCCAGGTGAGCCTGGATCAGGGGCCCACGGGTGTGCACATCCAAGTGAGCCTGGATCGGGGGCCCTCGGGTGTGCACAGGCAGGCACGTGCAATGGCAGGAGCAGGGACCGCCTCCAGACAGGCAGGTGGGGATGAGGTGACCTGAGTGCCCTCCTAATGGAGAGCAAGGCCGCTGTGATCAGGGGTTGGGTGGGGGTGAGCACAGCTGTGGTGTGACGGGTGTGTCTCAGGACGATGCCCCTGGTGGGGCTGGAAGGAGATTGACGAGTGGAAGGGAGGAGGGCAGAGATTCCAGGGCGGAGTCTGGCTGGAAGCAGCAGGAGCCGGGACAGATTCCATGTGGCCGACCAGAGCGGAGCGGGAGGCCGAGGTGTTGAAATGTGGGCCTGGAGGAAAGCTCTGGTTCACGTGTATTTATTTTCAAGGGTTGCTCATGGCCTGTGACCATGGTGGCGTCACTGGCTGTACTTGCCCTCCCTCTGCAAACAGCTGAAACCTGGCCAGAAGACATGAAACGACTGCTTTCAGACATGAAACTGGCGGCACAGACCTGTGATCTACGAGGGCAGGAAACAAAGGCGGCTGCGACCCCAGGAAGCCAGCCAGCGTCACTTGGTTTGGGTGGGACCTTGCAGGGACTGGGGAGCTGTGAACTACATAATTCCTGGAGATTCTTCAGGGCTGGGGGTCGGTCATGTTCGGAGCAGCTGGGTGGAAATCGGGGCATGGACTGTGCCAGGAGCATGGCCCCTGGAGGTGAGACGTATGTTCAAAGAGTCAGCTGTCGGGGGCGCCCACCTCTAAGGATGGCTGGCCTGGGAACCCTGATGGAAGCAGGTCCTGCCCTGAGTTGCTGTCACACTAAGTAGCATCATTGCAATGACCCATGTGGACGCTGGGAACGGAAGGACCAACAAAAATAGAGGAGGGTGGAGTCCTGTTCACAAAGCCACCCAGTGGGAGGATCATTGCTCACCCGGCTGTTTTTATCTTCTTTCTGCGCCCTAACACCCCCAATGTACAGACGAAGCCAGGTATGGAGTCATGAATGTTTACATTGTCTGCGCACTCAAAGGTCCCACCAGCGATTGCTGTCATAAGTATGTTGCCTTACAGCTCAGTCCGGGTGTGGTCCCAGCATCTTCTCAGGACCTCAGCATCTGTCCATTGCACAGTCCCTTCCAGAACACCCATCAATCTTTTGCCTACGTGGAGACAGCTAGGTCTCCTCAGGCTTGGGCTGGTTACTACTTTCGGTGGGACCATGCAGATTCACACAGGGAGGGGGCTAAAACTGAGGCTGCCAGGAAGACTGCCTCTTAGTTCCAATGCAGGGACCCTCTTCTGCATCTCGGGAAACACCAACTGTGTTCTTGGCTGAAGTCACCTTGGAGGTCATGGGAGTCTCAATTCTCGGCGGCCTCCAACTCCGCTGTTATCCCATCTGCTGGTCCCAGGGTCTTGCTGACCAAGGCTCATCTTTCTAAAACTACTGAGGACGCATCTTAATTTTTCTCATTGAACCAAACACATCATCTCTACTCCAGCTGGATCCATCTCCTTCTTGAACCGTGGGAGTATCACGTTAAGTGTTTCTCTCTTTTGGAGTCGGGGGCCATTTCTCTGTTCTCAAGCCATAGCCCAGAGTCAAATGGTGAAATAAAACTGAGTCCATCTGAGACCCCAGATGTCAGTGCATGTCATTGACACTGGATTTGAAGGGAAACCACTTCTTTTGAGGACTAGCTACTGACCTCATAGGCGAGGAGCTGGAAAATGTTCATGAAATCTAATCTCAGCCCTTCTTTGTCATCTTTTAATTCTACTCTTTCTGAAGATGATGGACCATCATCCTTGTAGCTTTTCATTTTGGAAATTTTTAAGAAGCTCTTTAAAATTCAGCTCCTCCCAGAAACTTATCTTTTGTCTTCTGTTTTCCCACATCTCCTGTGTTTTTCATTAATGAAGCAAAGGGAAGGGGCGTGGGTCTCTCCCCAGTGGAACCACCTGAGTTATAAGTCTGTTTATTGCAAAGGGCTTCCTTAATCATTTGAATGATAAAGGCCATCAAGAAGGTGATCTTATTGAGAAATAATATCAAAGTTAGATGAGAATGTTCACCGGGGGAGGTGCTGACTACACCCAAGACAGCAAAGCTGGGAGGTTCTCAAAACTTCTTTAAGTAGGGCATCTCCTGTTGACTGTTTCAAAAGAAGATGCACTTCTGGATTTGATGTGAAGCATCTCAGTTTTCAAATGATGACATTATTTTATTTTATTATTTTAATTTTATTATTTTTTATAGCCACGTCACGGGATAGCTTGCGGGATCTTAGATCCCCGACCAGGGATCGAACCTGGGCCCCCTGCAGTGAAAGTGCTGAGTCCCAACCACTGGACCGCCAGAGAATTCCCCAAATGATGACACTTTAAAAGCACCACGAAGGGCAGCACATCTTTAGACCAGTTTATAAACTTTGTAAGTGGCCCTCTTCCATTGTCTGCTGAAGGTTCTTTTGACTTTATGTTTTTTTCTCTCCAGAACCTCAGAACTCAGCCTAAATCTTCCATCCAAGTAGGGCATTCCTTTCAGGCTCTGCCGTGCCTGCTGTGCCTGACATCTGTTTTACCCCACTGGTCTCACCAAGCCAGGAAAATTGCTCCCCTGCCCCTTCCTCTTGCTTTGATCCCACTCCCTTCCTCTGTGCTCTTCTTCTTCTTTTTTTTTTTTTCTAGTGACAGAGACATCAATGGTTTAATGGATAGGGAGATCTTACATGTCTGAAGCAAGGTCCTGGAGCAACACACCCCTGTGTACAGCAGATGTCGGGCAGGACATGGCAGTAGTCTTTTCTCTGTGCTATTCTTCGGGTATCCAGCAGGTCCTCCTCTTCTACCCTTCTACCCTTCTACTCATCTACCATTCAAAGGCCAGCCCAGTTCCAACATCTTCTGAGAAACCCTCTTCGACTGGATTTTGCATTCATTTTGCCCCGATTCTGTGCATGAAGTGGTTTGTTGGAAAATACACTGGTCTCAGGGTCCCTAGCTTCACTGGCATTCTACGGGAGGCTCTCCTCAAGCAACAGAGACCCAACTCTAATGTCTTAATCCATAAAGGAAACAAATTAGCTCATATAATAAGAAAATCCAAGGGGACCCCTGACATAAGACACAGCTGGATCTAGGTGCTATAATAATACCAGCAGGAATCTGTTTCTCCACCTTCTGGATTTCTCTAGGTTTTGTTAATTTCCATTGGGGTGACAAGATGGCCCAGAGCAGCTCTAGGCTTTCGGCCTCTCAGTAGTGCAGTCTTTTCACCATGGATACTCCTCTTTCCCCATGGTTCCAACAGAAATCTCAACTTGTGTTTCACTGGCCCAACCTGAGTCATGTGTCCATCTCTGAACCAATCACTGTGACCAATGAAATGGAACACATTGATTGGCCTGGACTGCATCCCATGACGACCCCTGGAATTTCAGATGAACCTAGGGCCATCTGAGCCACAAGGACTAAAAGTGTGGCGTGCGTTTTTCTACTGTTATCAGAAAAAAGGAAATAGGTTGGCTAAAATCATATACGTCTGCTACACTTGGATCTCCAACAAGATTAGAAAATTTAGAATTTGTAAGCCAGGACTCTTAGCCAGTTTTATCCCTAAGTAGATAGTAATCCAGTTCTTTATTAAAGTAAGTGAATACATAAATAGTTTTGTTTTTATTCGCTGTGTGATGTGCTTGGTTGTGTCTGTCTGTGCTGAACAGGCAGAAAGGGACAGCTTCCGATGGGCCTGGCAGTGAAGCTGGATTCTCAAGAATTACCCAGATAATTAAGTAGAATTATGAGAAGTGCTGTTAAAGGAGAAACATTAGGAACTTCAGAGTGTAAAACAGGGAAGTCTGGTAGAGTCGAGGGGTGATGACTTTCTTGAAGAGGGGACCTCACACTGAGACCTGAACGGTAAGTTGGTGTCACCTAAGTGAAGTGGTGGGCGGGTTGGGGGATGGGTGTTGTTTTCACATGCTCGTTAAACCCAGAATGGATACTGACATATCTAGCGGCATGGGTTAAACTTCTATAAAGACTTTTTTTTTTTTTTTTTTTTTGCGGTACTCGGGCCTCTCACTGTTGTGGCCTCTCCCGTTGCGGAGCACAGGCTCCGGACGCGCAGGCTCAGCGGCCATGGCTCACGGGCCCAGCCGCTCCGCGGCACGCGGGATCCTCCCGGACCGGGGCACGAACCCGCGTCCCCTGCGTCGGCAGGCGGACTCTCAACCACTGCGCCACCAGGGAAGCCCCTATAAAGACTTCTTAATAAAAAAAAAGCTGCTTTGAATTTTCTGAGGATGACTGTTACCACCTTACAAATTTGGCTGTCCTTTCTCTGGAGGTAAAATTGATTGCTCCCCTATCAGCAGCGGTGAACTTTGGGTCTATATAATCATGTTGGTATTTTTGGTCTTTTTGAACCATCCACAAAGCCCCATGCCCAGCAGCCACAAGCCCATGTGAAAAGCTGACTAGCCAAGCTTAGGGATGGCATTTGGCCCCAAGAATGAAGTTTCCCACTAGAAAGCTAACTGGTCCCCAGGATGTTGGAACGTTCAGCCTTAGTCTTGAAATGCTCATAATCCAGTGATTCCAACTTAAAGTTCGCAGGGTCAGAACTGATCTCCCCAGGGCTTCCCTGGTGGCGCAGTGGTTGAGAGTCCGCCTGCTGATGCAGGGGACACGGGTTCGTGCCCCGGTCCGGGAAGATCCCACATGCCGCGGAGCGGCTGGGCCCGTGAGCCATGGCCGCTGAGCCTGCACGTCCGGACCCTGTGCTCCACAGCGGGAGAGGCCACAACAGTGAGAGGCCTGCGTACCGCCAAAAAAAAAAAAAAAAGAATTGATCTCCCCAATATTAAGTACACTAAAAGCATTGGACATCTCCTTCTGAGCTAAAGCTTCCATCTGATAACATTTCCAATCCTTTCCTGACCCAGACTACTTAATTCAAATCTTACTTGTGAGCCAGTGGGTTTTCATTAGTGGCAGGATATTTTTAAAGTGCAATTTTCATAGCGCTCTGTTAGCCGACCCTCCCTGGAGACTGGAGTGGTCTGCGTGGCTACATCCTTGGGTGTAAAATATCGCCACAATAGATTGGATGTTGATGGGCTGGGCTCAGAGGGTGACGTGCATTTCAGGATCACTTTTCTTCTCCCTTTTCTAAGATAAACACTCTGTTAGTTGTTTATAGATTTCCCCCTCTTTGTGCTGATGACGTCTCCCGTTTTTGATGTATAAAATCAATTTCATTTCTCTTGCATTTTCTCTGTCTACGATTGTGATTGCCTACACTGACTGTCCTTGGAAACCCACGAGTGTGCACGTGAAGAAAATGAGCAAGTGAATTATCCAGTCACTTTACAGCAGGGTCCTTGCCATCTCAACCCGCTCTGGTTTGAAAGGAAGCTCTGGAGCCACAGCTCACCTCGAGCTTCTCTCTGCTGGGAGGGAAAGAATTAGAAGGATGGTAAATGGAGGATGATTTCTTCCTCTCCTGTGTGGTCCAGGAAAGTCACTCAACATCTGTCCATTTGAAAGGTTGACCCGATGCTAATGGTGAAAAAATATTAACATAACATGAAGCCAGTGAATTTCTTCTCTGCCAGAGGTCACCTCTGCTGGGAGAGGACGTCAGTCAGCCCTGGGCAGCTGTGAGGTGAGAGGTGACCCTTTGGACTCTGTGGGCTGTTCTCTGATTCAGTCCAGAATGTCAGATGTCTGCTTGGGGCCGGGTTCCCTCCCTCTTTCGCTTTTGGATCAGGGGATGGGCAGAAAGTGACCATGATCTGCAGAATTAAAGCCAGTCTCAGCAGACACCAGCCATCACTGCATAGTGTGGACCGAGGGACACCGGGCACCTTTGGTCTGCACGGTAATTGCTGTGTGCAGGTTACTTAGTTGCCCTGCGCCTGGGTTCTGGAATTGATTTCCAGACCAGACCGCGAGACTGTTAGCCCAAGGCTGAGCTTAGCGATCAGCCTCAGGGGCATAGGGTAATTATTTATTTTGCTAAATAACACAGACAATGCTCGGCTTAATTATAGTAGTTTTGCTGGGAAAAAGAATGGTGGTGTTTTCTGTGTCACTGTCTCTTATTAATGAGACTTTGCTTACTTTTATTGGCAAGACTCCGCCGTGCCCTTTGGTTTGAAATGATTTTCTAATGTGCCCGTGTCGTTTATGAAAGAGGAAGGTTTCCAGACTATCTTTTGGAGGTGAAATCATTGTGTTTTGAGAAAGCCTGAGTGTTTATCTCTTCCTGAGTTTCAAGACTTGACTGTGTAAAAATATACCATCTTTACCATCTTCGTATGTCTCCACATCATCAGTATTGGTTTGAATCCCAGCATTAAGAATCCCAAGTGTCAGGGCTCTTTTCAGGGGTCCTAACGATTGACCCCACTGACAATCAAGGGTCCTGGGTCTGAGTCCCAGCCCTGTCACTAGGGGTTCATTCTTCTATTCACATATTAGCTGAGTGGCTGCTGAGCCAGGCACTGTTGTAGGTACAGTACTAGGAATATGGTGAGAGAAGTAGACAAGGCTCCTAGTCACCAGGAGTTTATATTCCAGTGGGAAAGACAGACAGTAAGCACATATGTGAATAAATGAGATCATTCTATGACACAAATAAAGATGTCATTGAGACAGTTGGGAATGGAGGGGGGAGGCTGCTTGTGGGAGGGGCACAGGGAAAGCCTCTCTGAGAATGGGGACATGGGGAAATGGTGGTATTGGAAAACTGATTAAAGCAAAGGAGCCAGATCTGCAAAATTTAGAGGATGAGCCGCTCAGGCAAAGGAAAGAGCAAATTCTCAGCCATGTAGGCGGGTCCCTTGAAGTGTCATCCAGCTCTAAAATCCAGAGAATTATGTGCCAGGCATTTCTTTTTTTTTTTTTTTTTTGGCCGCGCTGCGCGGCATGAAGGATCCTAGTTCCCCAACCAGGGATTGAACCCGTGCCCCCTGCAGTGGAGGCACGGAGTCCTAACCACTGGACCACCAGGGAAGTCCCCAGGCGTTTCCAGCTGTATCCCACCGTTCTTTTAGGCTCGCTTGAGTCAACGCTGTTTACTTATTGTCCTGGGTCTGATTTCTGTGTCCTTACTGAGGTTCAGCTGGTGTCCTGAGCACCTCACTATTTGTTATGTGTTAAACGTCCCGTCTCTCCTGGCCTCTTGCTTCTCTATCTGCCTCCACCGAGTGAAATTCAGGCGGGGACTTGCCCTGTATCATCTCTGTCAGTTTCATGCTCCACGGGCACACCTCGTTTCATTGTGCTTCGCTTTGCATATACTGCGTTTTTCGTTCTTTACAAATTGAAGGTTTGTGGCAACCTTGGGTCAGGCAAACCTATGGCGCCATTTTTCTAAGAGCATTTGCTCACTTCGTGTCTCTGCGTCACATTTTGGTAATTCTCGCAACATTTCAGACTGTTTCGTTATTGTTATGTTATGGTGATCTGTGATCAGTGATCAGAGATGTTATGATTGTAATTGTTTCGGGGTGCCACAAACTGCGCCCATTTAAGACCTTGAACTTGGCTGATAAATGGTGTGTGTGTTCTGACTGCTCCACCAACTGGCCGTTACCTCGTTTCTCTCCCTCTCCTCGGCACTCTCTATTTCCTGAGACACAGCAATATTGAAATCAGGCCAATTAATAGCCCTACAATGGCCTCTTATGTGTTAAAGGGAAAGGAAGAGTCTCAGGTCTCTCACTTTAAATCAAAAGCTGGAAATGATGAAGCTTCGTGAGGAAGGCAGGTTGAGAGCTGAGACGGGCTGAACGCTAGGCCTCTTGCACCAAACAGCCACGTTATGAATGCAAAGGAAAAGTTCTGGAAGCAAATTAAAAATGCTACTTCTGTGAATGCACTGAAGAACGCTGAACAGCCTTATTGCTAATATGGAGAAGTGATGGTGGTTTGAACAGAGGAGTCAACCAGCCACGACATTCCCCTAAGCCTAGCCCTAATCCAGAGCGAGACCGTACCCATCTTCCGTTCTATGAAGGCTGAGAGAGCTGAGGAAGCTGCAGAGGAAATTTTGAAGCTAGCGGAGGTTAGTTCATGAGGTTTAAAGGACGAAGCCATGTCTGCATAACATACAAGTCCAAGGGGAAGCAGCAAATGCTGATGTAGAAGCTGCAGCAAGTTATCCAGAAGACCTCACTAAGACAGTTCGTGAAGGTGGCTACACTCAACAGCGATGTAGACAGAACAGCCTACTCTTGGGAGAAGATGCCATCTAAGACTTTCATAGCTGGAGAAGAGAAATCAATGCCTGGATTCAAAGCTTCAAAGGACAGGCTGACTCTCTCGTGAGGGACTCTTGCAACTGGTGACCTGAAGTTGAAGCTAAAGCTCATTTCGCATCCTGGAAATCCTAGGGCCCTGAAGAATTATGTTCCATCCACTCTGCCTGTGCTCTACAAATGGAACAACAAAGCAGATCATCTGATTACAACGTGATATACTGAGTATTTTAAACCCACCGTTGAGAACTGCTGCTCAGAAAAAAGATTCCTTTCAAAATGTTACTTCCCAGTAACGATGCACCTGGTCACCCAGGAGCTCTGATGTACGAGATTAGTGTGTTTTCACGCCTGCTAACGCAACGTCCGTTCTGCAGCCCACGGATCAAGGTGTGATTTCAACTTTCAAGTCTTATTCATTAAGAAATACATTTTGTAAGGCTATGTCTGCCACAGTGATTCCTCTGATGGATCTGGGCAAAGTCAATTGAAAACCTTCTGGAAAGGACTTGCCATTCTAGATGCCATTAAGAACATTTGGGATTCATGGGAAGAGGTCAGAATATCAACAGGAGTTTGGAAGAAGTTGATTCCAGCTCTCGTGGATGACTTGGAGGGGTTCAAGACTTCGGTGGAGGAAGGAACTGCAGATGTAGCAGCTCAGGAAATAGCAAGAGACCAAGAAATAGAGGTAGAGCGTGAAGGTGGGACTGAATTACTGCAGTGTTATCATAAAACGTTAACAGACGAGGAGTTGCTGCCTATGGATGAGTGAAGAAGGGACTTTCTTGAGATGGAATCTCCTCCTAACGAAGATGCTGTGAAGATGGTTGAAACGACAACAAAGGGTTTAGATTACATAAACTTAGTTGATAAAGCAGTGGCAGACTTTGAGAGGACTGACTCCAATTCTGAAAGAAGTCCTACTGTGGGTGAAATGCCATCAAACAGCACGGCATGCTACAGTGAAATCATTAGTGCAAGGAAGAGTGAATCGATGCGGCAAACTTCACTGTTGTCTTATTTTAAGAAACTGCCACAGCCCCTCCAGCCTTCAGTAACCACCACTCTGATCATTTAGCAGCCATCAACGCCAAGGCGAGACCTCCCCCCATCTTGCTGAAGCCTCAGATGATGGTTAGCGTTTTTTTTGCAATAAAGTGTTTTTAAATCGAGGGATATACATTCTTTTAGACATAATGCTGCTGCACACTTAATACACTACGGTGTGGTGTACACGTATCACGTGACTCAGTTTCATGTGGTCTGGAACCAAACCCGCAGTATCTCCGAGGACTTCACTTTTCTTACCGTTCTCCCAGTGATTAGAAGTTGCCTGAAAAATAATATTCAAGTTAAGATTGTAATTCACCTATTACTTTCAGCAGGGTCTAATGATGAAGAGTGCTGGCACTTCTAACCAGTGTTGGTATTATTCTCATCCATGAAGTCGATTAGGAGAACCAGGCAGTGACTGACTAATTGATGTCTTCAGCCGGCAAGGCGCTGATTCTCCCTATGAATGCATTATGCCTTTATGTGTCTACCTGGTATCTAGAAATGAGCTATTCACTGACAGTGCCCGATGCATCTCAATACACTGCTAAAGAGTGAATAATCTTGGAGCCTGGTTCAAATCCTTTTGGGCAGGCCTGGACCTGGCTTCCCACCACCTTGGGACCCATCGACCCAGGGAGTCCCACCTGGATGGACAGACTCTGGCTCTTAGCCCCATTTCCAGTGAACACTACCCTCTACATATTATTGTAATTTTCTCAGGCCAGTTGCTCCATGGTCCATCTGGTTAAGTGAACCTCCTGAAGGGGCATCTGGTCAACCCACTAATCGGGACCCATGGTCAACCCATCTTCCAAACAGTTATTTATCATGATTATTGAGTTTTCTTGGTGCCCTCTTAAATCTTACGCCCTAATTCTGGCCCTGATGTCTGGCTTCAGTGACAACAGGAGGGTTCCTCCTTCCTGATGGCCCATGTCCCATGAAAGCATCTTGGCACAATCAGGCCACGATATTGCTTCCGTTCACTTGTTTGTCCGGGCTAGTGTTTGTCCGGTCTCTAAAAACTGCTTGGAGGATCCACGTATAGAAATGTGTCTAGATATCAGGCAGCACCAGCCCCTCTCAGGCTGGATTCCACTCATGAGTCTCCCGACCTTGGAGAACTCAGTGTCTTCCTGTTTTCCTTCCTTCCTTCCTTCCTTCATACATGCATTCCTTCATGTTGAGTGCCTAAAAACGTGCTTCAGTTTTTCCATCTGAAACTTGGTTGTAACGACATCAACTTTAATAATATATAAGAAAACAATAATACAATCCTATCTAGACTCTGTATTCAGATCTTTGCATCGCCAGCCCCTTGGGGTCATTCACGTGTCACCTCCAAAGGCAGACCTTCTCTGACCATGAACCCAAAGTTGTCCTTCTTCACCAGTGTCTATCACATCAGCCTGTTTTCATTCCTCTCTAGCAATTGCATTTTGAAATTCTGCTTTTGCGTATTTATCGTTTGTCTCTCTCTGTTTTAGAATGTCAGCTCCATGGGGGTAGGGACCTTATTGGTTCTTTTAATACTGTTATATCCTCAGCACCTAGAAGACAGTCTGGTGCATAATAGATGCTCGTGAAGTTATTTGTTGGATGAAGGTCAGGGCGTGGGTCAAATGCCGCTCCGATGTTTGTGAGAGTGTTTTGTTTCTTTTCAAGCTTCATATATATGACGAAAGGTAAATGTTTGGAGGACTTTGGCGCAGCAGTCTCTGGGGAAAGTAATTTTAGTTCTCGGAATCTTGGCCATCTCATCTGTAAAATGGCAGGAATGATAGTACGTGCCTCATAGGACTGTTGTGAGTGTTAATTTGATAAGATAGCATACGAATAGCACTTGGCACGGGACTAAGTGTTAAGTCACCGTGGTGTGACGAGTTCATGGCACCAGCCCCCATCTTCAGTGAATTCCAGAAATACCCAGAATTTATTTAATGTCCCATTAGAGATTTTTTTTCTTTATCGATTGATCCAGCCCTTTAAAACCCATTGCAGTGTGAGGTCATTTTCATAATGGTGAGTTCTCTGAGTTTACTCTTTGGTTGTTAAATTGGAACTTTCAAAAATTCATCACGTATCTCCAGGTGTGATCTAAGTGGAGGTGAGCTTTCGTGGACTCCTCCTAGGTCTAAGTCTTGTCCTCTCCTAGGGCGTCTCTCTCTTCTGTGTGATGTTCAGTCAGTAATTTTTTACTAAGCACCTACTTGTGCCAGGTTCTGTTCTTGGAGCTGAGTGGAGAATAAGACAGGAAAGGTCCTTGTCCTCATGGGCTTATTCTATTGATGGAGAAGTAACATACATATGCACAAGTTAAGTGAACACAGGTACATACATGTAAACTATGTGCAGGGGTCGATGCTATGAAGACATAAGACAGTATAATGCAGTAGAAGAGGGATATGCTTGGTTGTGAGGGGGGTGGATGATTGTTTTAGATAAGGTGGCAGAGAAGACCTCCATGAAAGGGTGGCACTGAAGGAAATGGGAGGTCCAGGCACGTGGGTGTCTAGAAAGAGCAACTAAGGCAGAGGGAGGAGAAATTGGAGAGGCCCTGAGGCAGGGGTGTGGTGTGCTTGGTGTGTTTGGCAAAAAGAAGTTGGCCAGTGCCACTGGAGCATTGGCCAACTTCTTTTCGCCAAACAGAGGGGAAGTCATGCCAGAGAGATGCTGGAGCCTTTGTCTTTTGGGTCTCGTAGGCCTTGGTGAGGACTGTGGATTGTACTGAGTGAGGTGGGAAGTTATGGGAAAGAGTGGCTTATGTTTTCAAAGGATATCTTGGCTGCCCCTGGGGAGTCGTTTCTGGGGGAGGGACAGAAGCAGGGAGACCAGCGAAGAAGCTTTTGTGATGGTCCGGGTGAGAGATGATTCTGCCTTGGGTTAGGCTGCTATAGAGCAGGGAGTGAGCCCTCAGACTCTGGGCTTATTCCGACAGTGGAACTGATTGATTTGCTGACATTCTGGAGCCCTGGTGTGTGAACGAAGGACAAGAATCAGGGATAAGAGCAGAATTTCACCCGAGTGACTGGAAGATGGACCTGGGGAGACGTGCTGGGAGGGGCCGGCTGGGGAACAGGGTGGCGTCATGTGACTGGTGTTGGCCACAGCAAGTTTGAGATGCCTGTTCCACATCCATGTAGGCAGTCTGGAGATCAGAGGAGAGGTCTGGCCTGGAGACATAACTTTGGGAGCCCCCAGTGCAGAGTGGGTATTAAACACAACGTCATTTCATGGTTTCTTAGATTTTATCATCATCCCCTCAATTCACCTTTTCCCACAGGAGCTGGACCACATATTGGCTCCTATCCCATGATTCCCACACCTCGTCAGGGTGAGGTCAGGTCCCACCCAAGTCAGTAGACTGTCCCACTGCAGCCAGGGTGAAGCCGCTTAATGGGATGAGTGCCCAGCGGCGTATGGTGTGAAAATCTGTGCTGCGAGAGAGCAGCCCACAGTGTAGCGGAAGTCACCCTGTTCTTTGTCGTGTCATTAGTGGGGAAGGGAAAACAGGATACAGTCTTTTATGGGTAGGTCTCACCAGGGCAACGAGTGAGATCCCTTCCTGTTCGGAGCATCACGGCTCTGCTCTCCAGAGCAACTTAACATGGTTCACATGGTGCAGACCCCTCCGTACCCAGCCTATAGCGTTTTGGAGTTCTGAGTATCTCACGGGCTAGTGGCCAGAAGTAGAAAAAGAGGTTCTTTGTAATTGGGGAGAAAGGAAGAAAGTGCTGGACTATGAAATTCTGAGAGCAGAGGCTCTACCACCTGGCGCTGCAGACCATCTCCATCCTGGGTCTGTGCAGAGGCTGTACCTTTCACAGGGACCTGTGACAGTTTTCCAGCAAAGACACACTTGTTTGTGTATTTCTGTGACAATGAGTCATTAGTCTGGACCTGGCACTGGACAGTGAGGGGCAGGAGACACGTGCCTGCCCTTTAGGGTCTGATGGGAGACATACATACAAACGAATGAAGTTTACATGCTGAAATGAGGGCACAGGGATGGTCTAAGGAGGGACTGACAAACTTTCCTGGTGGATCTAGGAAGACATTTCCAAGGCTGTCCCTGTATCTGCCCGTAGTGACGACATGGGGATGGGCTTATGATCCAGCTCTGCCTGGTACCAGGACCAAGACGTTTATTTTACTGCCAGGGAAGAGAACAGTCCTCTCTCTCTCTCTCTCTCTCTCCGTCACAACACTGCTGTGTGGGTATATGTTTTCATTTCTCTCAGTTGTCTAGGGGTGGAATGGCTGGGTCCTATGGTAATTCTCTGGTAACTTCTGGAGAAGCTGCTAAGCTGTGCTTCCGTGCAGCTCTACCATTTTACATTTCCCAGCAGCAATGTGTGACAGTTACAATTTCTTCCCTTTCTCCCCAACACTTGTTAGTTTCTGTTTTTTCTTTTTTCTTTCTTTTTTTTTTTTTTTTCTGGATGAAAGCCATCCTAGTGGGTGTGAATATCTGTTGGTTTTGGCTTAGACTATTTTAGCTCTGTTTTCTGTCCCTTGCCCGGAAGAGTTTTATTTGGTGCATTTTGGAAGGATGATTTTGACATGTGGTGTCGGTAGGGATAATAAGTTCCGACCGAAGGAACCGCATAGGCTAAAGCGTGGAGGTGGGAAAGCCTAAAGGATGTTCAAGGAATTGCAGACGATCTGGGGTATTGGGAATATGGTGTGTGAAAGGCCAGGAGGTCAAGGTGAGGGGTTGTGTTGGGGAATCTTGGCTGTCAGACTGAGAAAGAGCTAGTGGGGTGTATGAGTGGACAGATTTAGTTCATTGTGCAGTTAGTTTCTAACACCTTTGCTAAATGAAAATTTTTTTTGTAGTTACTATGTGTGTTCCAAGAAAGCTAATAACTTGGGGGTTGGTTGTGTTTTTTTGCGGGGGGAGTTTTGTATTTTTTGGAATGATTTGTTAATGTTTCTAACTTGACCAAAGGTTGCAGCTTATACCTCAACAGAACAGGGATATTTTAAACCACACAACTGCAGACAAACTGGAGCGATATTGTTGTAAAAGTTTCTCTTTCTTCATTGGGTGGCTAATGAAATGAACAAAGAAATGCGAACTAAGAGCTATGATAAACGTCGTGGGAAGATTCACTTGTCTCTTAGGGGCTTAAGTTTCTACCACCTTTACTGGGGAGCAGTGTGCATCCCGGATGTTGTTTTGTTCTTTTTTTTTTTTTGCGGTATGCGAGCCTCTCACTGCTGTGGCCCCTCCCGCTGCGGAGCACAAGCTCCGGACGCGCAGGCTCAGCGGCCATGGCTCACGGGCCCAGCTGCTCCGCGGCGTGTGGGACCTTCCCGGACCGGGGCACGAACCCGCGTCCCCTGCATCGGCAGGCAGACTCTCAACCACTGCGCCACCGCGGAATCCCTCTTTTTTTCTTTTTTAGTCATTAAATGATTTCTCTTTGGTTATACAACAAAGCTAAACACGTGAGTAACCCAGAAGAACTAGACCTATAGTCCAGTCTTTCTAAACAACACTATCATTTTCTTTCTTTTTCATGTTCTTAAGATGAGAGAGTGTATGGAACACAGCTTGCATAATACTTGGGGCATGGTAGGTAAACGGTAGATATTATTGGTCTGTCTTTACCAGTCCACACCTGTGCACACAAGCCTTTTCACCTAAAATGATGCATTTTTTTAGGAGTTTGGGATTAACATATGTACACTACTATATATATAAATAGATAATCAACAAGGACCTACTGTATAGCACAGGGAACTCTACTCAATATTCTGTAATAACCTAAATGGGAAAAGAATTTGAAAAAGCATATATATATATGACTGAATCACTTTGCTGTACACCTGAAACCAACACAACATCGCAAATCAACTATACTCCAGTATAAAATAAAAATTAAAAAAAGTAAAATGATGTACTTTTTTTTGCATCTTTATTGGAGTATAATTGCTTTACAATGGTGTGTTAGTTTCTGCTGTATAACAAAGTGAATCAGTTATACATATACATATGTTCCCATATCTCTTCCCTCTTGCGTCTCCCTCCCTCCCACCCTCCCTATCCCACCCCTCCAGGCGGTCACAAAGCACCGAGCTGATCTCCCTGTGCTATGCGGCTGCTTCCCACTAGCTATCTGCCTTACGTTTGGTAGTGTATATATGTCCATGACTGTCTCTCGCTTTGTCACAGCTTACCCTTCCCCCTCCCCATATCCTCGAGTCCATTCTCTAGTAGGTCTGTGTCTTTATTCCTGTGTTGCCTCTAGGTTCTTCATGACATTATTTTTTCTTAAATTCCATATATATGTGTTAGCATACGGTATTTGTCTCTCTCTGACTTCCTTCACTCTGTATGACAGACTCTAGGTCTATCCACCTCATTACAAGTAGCTCAATTTCGTTTCTTTTTATGGCTGAGTAATATTCCATTGTATACATGTGCCACATCTTCTTTATCCATTCATCCGATGTAAAACGATGCACTTTTATGTTCTACGTTTTCATTTACCATTCTATCAGAAGAACTTCCAGTGTTGCCATGGTGTTCGTAAACACCCCTTCAGTGCTGCAAATGCCTGTCCAGGGAGTTACCATCATGTCACTGCTTGTCCTCTGTTGGACATTCACAGCTGAGTGGAACCTTGACAGATTTTATCCTGTCCAGTATCTAGTCTTCATTGGTCTGGCAGGTGCACCCCTACTGTGTCATGGGAACCGTCCTCCCCACTCTCAGTCCGTGTTGTTCAGGGTGAGGGTCACGCCCTTCCCTGTTCCCGGTGTGGCCACGTGTCCTGGGCTTGGACACTCCGATGACTTCAGCCCTCTAGACACTGTGATTAAGGCTTGTGCATGTCACCCAAGTCTTGCCACTGAGACTCAACCATGAGCATTTGTGTGAACAGTTTGGAAAAAGATTTTCTTTCCATGGAGCTTGTCAGCAGAAGGATAAGGGGGTCTGGACTCCCAAACACCACCTCCTGAACCTGGGGTCACAACACAAAGAAGTAGAGAGAGACTCTGTCCTGATGATGTTGTTGGAGCCCAAGATCCAGTCTGTCCACATTGCAATATTCTGTCATAGGAGCCAATACATTTTCTTTAGTTCTTTTTTTCTGTGGTTAAAAAAACACCTCGTACCCTAAAATTGACCATCTTAGCCATTTTTTTTAATGTATTTATTTATTTTTTTTATTTTTGGCTGCGTTGGGCCTTCGTTGCTGCATGCAGGCTTTCTCTAGTTGCGGTGTGCGGGCTTCTCATTGTGGTGGCTTTTCTTGTTGCAGAGCACGGGCTCTAGGTGCATGGCCTTAAGTAGTTGTGCCATTGGGCTTAGTTGCTCTCTGGCATGTGGGATCTTCCCGGACCAGGGCTCGAACCCGTGTCCCCTGCATTGGCAGGCGGATTCTTAACCACTGCGCCACCAGGGAAGCCCCATCTTAGCCATTTTAAAGTCTACAGCACAGTAGTGTAAACTAGAGGTAATGTGTGCAACAGATTTCTAGAATTTTTCATCTTGCGAAACTAAAAATCTATGCCCATTGAACAGCAACTTTCCCTTTTCCGTCCCTCCAGACCCTGGCAACCACCATTCTACTTTTAGTTCTGAGAGTTTGACTAGTTAAAGACCCATATAAGTAGAATCATGCAGTATTTGTCTTTTTTGTGACTATCTTATTTCACTTAGCGTGGTGTCCTAAAGGTTCATCCATGTTGTAGCATGTGACAGGATTTCCCTCTTTTTAAAGGCTGAATAATATTCCACTGTATGTGTGTACCTCATTTTCTTTATCCATCCATCCATCCGTGGTGGACGTCTGGGTTGCTTCTACCTCTTGGCTATTGTGAATAAAGCTGCAGTGAACATAGAGGGGCAAAGATCTCTTCAAGATCCTGTTTTCAGGGGCTTCCCTGGTGGCGCAGTGGTTGAAAGTCCACCTGCCGATGCAGGGGATTGCGTACCAAAAAAAAAAAAAAAAAAAAAAAATTTCTGTTTTCAGTTCTTTTGGCAATATATCCAGAAGTGGAATTGCTGGGTGATATGGTAATTCTATTCCTAATTTTTTGAGGAACTGCCATACTGTTTTCCATAGTACTTGCACCATTTTACATTGAACCAACAGCGCACAAGGGTTCCCATTTCTCCACATGCTTGTCAACATTTGCTATTTCCTGAGTGTGTTTTTTAAAAATTCCTGTCAGATTTGAGGTGTCAGGGAAGCCCTCACTGTGGTTTTGATTTGCCTTTCCCTGATGATTAGTGATGTTGAGCATCTTTTCATATGCTTGTTGGTCATTTGTATACCTTCTTTGGAGAAATGTCTCTTCAAGTCCTATGCCCATTTAAAAAATCAAGCTATTGTCTTTTTCTCGTTGTTGAATTGTGGGAATCTTTTATATACTACGGAAATTAACCGCTTATTGGATATATGGCTTTGCAGATGTTTCCTCCCATTCCGTAGGCTGCCTTTTCACTCTGTGGATTGTTTCTTTGGCTGCGCAGTTTTTCAGTTTGATGCGAGGCGGGGTGGTCTCCACTAGACCCCAGGTTTCCCATCTTCCAGCGGAGTGTCTTTTACCCTTAAAATGGTGAGCTGCTGTGTTTTATTTGTGGCATTGCAGGAGAAATCTTCAAATGCAACTGCTTATTGAAACAGCTGCCTGCTAGTTGAGGCGTGTATTCAGCTATAAAATAAAAACAGTCTTTCTTGTATTTCCATGAGACAGGTGTGTGCAGTGCGCTGGAATCAAGACGCAAGCTTCGTTCCTCACGCCTTAGAGCCTGAGCCTCCAAACCACATTCCTCAGAAGGTTCTCTTGAGTGTTGTGAAGACAGATGTGCTCTAGGGAATATCCAGGAACAGGCCGTATTCAAGGCAGGGAGGCTGTGTAACTCCTCTACGTTAAAATACGATTTATTTTGCTTTCCAGTGACCATCTTCAAAAGGCATGAGCAGGCTGAAAATCCCATTTGCTGGTTATAGCTGGGGTCACCAGGGCGGAGCTGGACTCCCGCGTTAGGGATGGTACATGTGGGTCTAGGACAGCCAGGTGGAGCTGCTCCATCTCGCTGCAAGGAGGACAGTGTGTGACAGCTCCCAGCGGCTACCACCCACCCTCAGGGTCCCTCTGGGCTACAGAGCTGAGCTGAGGCCACTTTCTCCCCGGGTAGCCCCCAGCCATCGACTGTGGACCACACGGATTCTGTCTGGGCTCCGGCCATCCCTGCCCAAGGCTGGACTTGTCTCCCGGACATCTTTGCTCCAGGGCTCCGCGCTGGGAGCCTCTCCCTGTCCCATCTTTCTCCCTCCTCCTTCTCTCTCTCCAGGGTATCGCTCTCAACTTGCTCACTCGCAGCTCCATTTTAGCATCTGCCTCTTGAAGCATCGAAATAACACAGGGTCCAAGATGCTTCCTCTCTTTACATCCCTGATGTTTTTGGCTCCCGAGCCGTTGCACCCAGTTTCTTTATGAGCCACGTCTCAGAGGCTGGTCTTCAACATTGGGGGTGGGGAGAAGAAATAGCAAAAAGAGGTTTTAAAGAAAAGTTCCGAGTTCGTGTCACTTTGGAAAGGAGGGTGGGAGCAAATCCAGACACCACGGGTCCTATCTGGGGAGGACAGCTCCCCATCTGGGGTCACTGATTTGTTCAGGGGTCAGAGTAAGGAAATGGTTTGGATGCCTGGACATCTTTTGAGTTGACATCTTTCTCTGGGAGTCGTTTTCCCTGCTTTATCATCCTGCCTCCCCGTATTTCTTTTCTTTCTTTTTTTTTTTTTTTTTTTT
>NW_020174645.1:3550082-3584299 GCF_003031525.2 Neophocaena asiaeorientalis asiaeorientalis | reverse complement strand
ACCCGCGTCCCCTGCATCGGCAGGCAGACTCCCAACCACTGCGCCACCAGGGAAGCCCCCCTCCCCGTATTTCTGTTAAGTGTTCATCCTCGCCTAGACCAGGCTAAGAGGAGAACCGTCTTGGTCGGCTTTGCCGAGATGAGGTAGGCACCCTCCCTGTCCCGGCCGGCTCTAGTTAACCCTGAGATCGCAGCTTAGCAGCACAAAGGAAAATGATTAGCTGGCGTAACTGACGAGTGCAGGGCAGGGCTGGCTTCAGGCACAGCTGCCTCTGGGGGGACCCACTGCTGCCATCAGGATACAACCTCTGCCAGCCTCTGGGCACCGTGGATCCTGAGGTGGGTTCTCTCCTGGGTGTGGTAGGGGGGCCTCCATCAATTCTAGGCTTACCTCCTGGCCTCAGACAACCCCCCTGGGAAAGATGTCTGTTCTCACAACTCCAAGCAAAGTCCCGGAAATGGGTTCTGACTGGCCACACCTGGAAGGAGCCGGGGGTGGAGTCAGCCCCACCTGGACAGAGTGGACAGAGTGAGGGAGAAGTTGATCCCTAAGAAGACTCAGGTGTGTGACAGGTGGATGTCACCTCACCTGGGTGACAGGTTTAGAGGAAGGTTTGAAACAACGAGGTGTGTGTGGGACCGCCCAGCACGGTGCCTGGCTCACAAGCAGTCAACGGAGGTTCTGGTTTAGGTTAGTATGATTGGCATTGATACCACCATCGTTATTATGGTATTTTATTTTATTGTTTTATATAACAAAATGTGTCAAGATGCATATTCCCTTTGAATAGCTGTAGAACTAAGAGGAAATAAGTGAATTCTCCCTATACCTTTCTTTGTGATGGCGAGAAGTACATGATCTTGTCTTCTCTTTCTAGAACATTAAGGAAGCATTTGAGACATCAGTTAAGTTTTTTTTCTGTATAAGGATTGCTGTTACCAATCCTGAGTATAAAAGTGGCTGTGAAATTTAGCTCTGGTTTTTCTGTTGATGTTAATTGGATATGTAACTTTGTCACCTACCTTTGTACCTTGTAATTAAAACATGATGTGTTTGCGTTAATGTCTGGAGAGTAGGGGGCTCAAAAGGTGTTTAAAGAAGGCAAGTTGGACAGTATGAGCCTATATATTATAAAAATGTTAAGGTTTGACTTTCGGGGGTAAGGCAAACTGTTATCATCTTTCACTGAGTTGAAATTCACGTAACGTAAAATTAACCGTTTCAAAGTGAACAACTCAGTGGCGATTGGCACATTTGCAAGGATGTGCCTCCAGCATCTCTAGTTCCCAAAACGTTTTAAGCAGTTGCTTCCCAATTTTCCACCCCTGTCCTCGGGAATCACCGATCTGCTTTCCATCTCTGTGGATTTACCTTTTCTGGATGTTTCATGTAAACAGAACTGTACAACATGTGACCTTTTGTGTCTGGCTTCTTTCCCTTAGCAGAGTGTTTTTTTTTTTGATTTATTTATTTATGGCTGTGTTGGGTCTTCGTTTCTGTGCGAGGGCTCTCTCTAGTTGCAGCGAGCGGGGGCCACTCTTCATCACGGTGCTCAGGCCTCTCACTGTCGCGGCCTCTCCAGGTGCCGAGCACAGGCTCCAGACGCGCAGGCTCAGTAGTTGTGGCTCACGGGCCTAGTCGCTCCGCGGCATGTGGGATCTTCCCAGACCAGGGCTCGAACCTGTGTCCCCTGCATTAGCAGCAGATTCTCAACCACTGCGCCACCAGGGAAGCCCAGCAGAGTGGCTTTGAGGGTCACTCACAGTGTAGCATGGATGAGTCTGTCATTCCTTTTATGGCTGAATAATAGTTTGTTGAGTGGATTCACCACAATCCGTTTATCCATTCATCAGTCGATGGACATTTGGGCTGTCTCCAGCTTTCGGCTATTGGGAATAGTGCTGCTGTAAACACCTGTGCGCTAGGATCTGCAGGAGTCCCTGCTTTCTTTTTTCAGGGCCGTGGAGTATATACCTAGGAGAAAAACTGCTATAGTTCATATGGTAATTCAATGTTTAACTTTTTGAGAAAATGCCAACCTGTTTCCAGGATTGCCTTTTGAAAATAATAATAATAACATCTACCTTAATTCTCGGGCTCGAATGACAGCTGGGACCGGTCTTCCAGGAGGTAGACATGTGTAAAGCTGGTCTTCCTCACAGATATGCAACCCCATGGGAGATTGGAACAGAGTCCGAGGCTCATTTGCATCGGTCAGGCTCAAATGGTGAGAAATGATTTGCAAAAAACATCACAAAGCAGCATCTTTCTCTCCACCCAAATCTGTAGCTGTTAGTGGATGGCAACCTATTACGTATGGACTGCTGAGTATACTTTGGGAAAATCTGTCTGGATACTTGTAATCAGGTGCAGGGCAGCATTACTGCAATCCTGATTTAACGGCAGCCCTATTAGAAGCAGGCTCTCATCAGCTCCACACAAATGATAATTTACGTTTTCACCGACTGCACACTTTACTTCTCACTGGTTTTGAATCAAACCTGGATATGTATCTCCTTTTTTTAAGAGTACAGTATATTTCACTTTCACTTAAAGGCGTCCGAATGGATTGCGAAAAGATTCAAGCTCAAAACTGATCCTGTCATAATTTTAAAAAATTTTTGGGAGAAAAGGGAGCCACTTGGCCAGCCAAGTCATGCAGTTATCCTGATTTATGGTGCAGATTTTCTCTCTACTGCACAATCCACCCCTTTCCTTATGAGAAAGAATTCTGAAGCGTCTTTAAGCTAAGTTAGTTAACTCTTCCTTCACCTGATTTTTCTTTCTTAAGAAAATCCCTTGATTTTTTTCCAAGAATCTGAATTTTTTCTCTTCCCACTCTGAGACAAAATTATTATATTTTTGGTACTGGGACTCTTCTATTCTTCCAACCATAGTTAGTACTGACCGACTATCGAGGTTCTGAGGGGTAAAGTTCAAACATTCCTATCTTGGCATTTTGGATTTTTAATTTGCTTCCGTTTAAAGAGCAGATAAAAGCATTTTGGTTCTGTCAGTCGGTTGAGTTGGGTTTTTTTGGCAACGAGAAACATCACGTGTTTTGGTATCTGTCTTATTAGCTGAGGTCTGGGTGAAATTTTTTATCTTGGACTAGGCAGGGACTATTGCTTTGGGAAGAACAGAAAACCAGACGTGAGTAAAAAAAGGGTAGTTTATTGGGAGGATGCTAGGTTAGTGCATGAAATTCGGAGGTCCACCAAATGACTGAGCTACAGGAAGATCAAAGCCAAAGGTATTTCTAAAGACCTCAGAGGAAGGAGTTCCAGGAGACTCACTTCAGGGTTCTGTGCCCCATATTGTCTTATCTCTCAATTTTACTCTTTATTTTCATTCATTCATTCATTTTGGCTGTGCCGCATGGCTTGCGGGATCTTAGTTCCCCAACCAGGGGTTGGACCCGCACCCCCTGCAGTGGAAGCGCGGAGTCCTAACCACTGGACCGTCAGGGAAGTCCCTCGGTCTTATTCTTCAAACTCAGTTTATCCAAAGAAAATCTGATTGGCTCTTTGCTATCCCATGGACTGGCTTCCCATGGGTCAGACGTTGCTCTGGTCCAATCAGTTGGGCTAGATGTAGGCTGGTGGGGGAGAAAGGATCACCTAACACAGACGTAGCTGCTCGGATCCAGAGTCTTTCTCAGGGATGGGCTATGAGCTGAGCAGACACCCCCAAAAGGTGTCCTCTCGCACCCTACCCCTCTTGTTGGGTAACACCTGTGTAACCTAACCTTCTCTACCTTTGTGTGCACACACTGCATGGTGAGAACATTGTTAAGTTTGGGCCACCCCACGTCCATATCTGCTTCTTTTCATGCAACGTCTTGACTTCCTTCTGGGGTCTTCTTTTCTCTTATCACGAGCATCGTGGATGGGCTGCAAATTAAGGTGTCCTACATGCACTGACCATGCTATGGGGACATCACCTGGTCAGTCAATCAGGTGCTCTCTCCTGGGACGTTGAGTCTGGACTAAGTTGGCGCAAGGTTGGACAAGACAGTATGAGCTGTTACCAGCTGCCCTGGTTTCCGTTGTTGCTGAGACCTATTTTTTTAAGCTTTTCTTTTCACCCAGTGAGCCATAGCCACCTGGTGTCCTCCAACAAATTCGACAAGTTCTGCTTAAGGTATTCAGAGTCAGTGTCTGTTGCTTACATCCCCAGAGCCCTAACTGATTCACTGTTGAAAGTCAGGAGGGTGGCTCTGAAAACTTGGGGGTGTGGGTCCTTGGTCAGAAAGGAGAGTGTCAGCTAAGGTCACTGGGCTGTTTTTACTAAGGCCAGAAGATAGTCTCCAGAAATTATTTGTAAAAGAAGGGCCAGAAGGCTCTAAAAATTCTCACTTAACTCAGTCTGGACAGCTCTTGAACACCCTGATTCACTAAGGTTCTATAAAATCGCCTTCTCTCTTAACTGACCGTATTTCTGATCGTTGCAAAGTGCGAAGGTAAAATGAGCTGCCTTTGGCCTCTTTTTCCCTCCTGACAAGGGTCTTCTTGTCCGATACTCCCATTTTCCTACCGTGATCCCTTGCCGGCTCATTGCTGCAGCTTCCGTGCTGCTTCTACATCACTGCCACGCTTAGGAGGAGCAGTGCGCTGTAACATAGCTGGGGCAACGTCTCCTCATTCCCCTGTGACCTTCCTGAGTGCTAGAACAAGGTCCGATTTCCCTTCTCACCTGGTAGGCCATACCCAGTCCTTGGCACTTAGGGGTACTCAATAAATCTTTATCGCATTGAATTGTGTTACTATTCTTTTTACCAAAGCCTGTGCCTGCGTTTCCATTTTAGAATGCATTGCAGGTCTTGTGGTTTCATCTACTGAGTGAATTGAGAGCTCTGGGTCTTTCCTCTGGGGGAGGTTTGGAATCTGAATTTTAATGTTAAACGTGGTGAGGTTAGGCAAGTTGGGCTGGAAGTAGAGACCCCACACGGCTACCTTATGGCTTCTTGACTTACGCCACTCGCTGCCGGTGGAACCACTCTTAAGCTACTGTTTCTCTCCGTCTTCAATTCTGAGCACCAACTGCGGTCCAGACGTAGCTGTCATCTTTTTTTTTTTTTCTACTAGCTTTCAACTGAAGGACCTACTTGTCGTCCAGTTTAAGTATTGGCAAGAATACCAGAATTACCTGGGACTAGGAAAATAATGTGTGTGTGTGTGTGTGTGTGTGTGTGTGTGTGTGTGTTAGCACAATTATGGGCAGAGTAGTGGTGGTACAGGGCATCATAAAATTGCCCCTGGAAGGAATATCATTTATGGCTAGCTTATGCTGTATTCTTCTCAGCCCTGAGACGTGTCCAGTTAAAAAAAATCTATATTTGAGCAAGAAAGAGCTGGTGAAGAGAAAATTAGAATGGATCCTCAGGGGAAAGGGCATGGACATAAAATCAGGTGTGATCCTTGCTTTACTGTAGTATATCACTCCACTGTATTATATGATTAGTGATAGAATATTAGTCCATGATACTGTGTGTTACTATATTGTGTTACACTATTGATTATGAGAGAGAGTAGCTGTGATGTGAGACGGCTTGGCCCTACTGTGTGCTGGCTGTGTGACCTTGCGTGAGTTGGGATGCTTTGACCAAGAAACACATTTTTTTTTTTTTGCGGTACGCGGGCCTCTCACCGTTGTGGTCTCTCCCGTTGTGGAGCACAGGCTCCGGACGCGCAGGCTCAGCGGCCATGGCTCACGTGCCCAGCCGCTCTGCGGCATGTGGGATCTTCCCGGACCGGGGCACGAACCCGTGTCCCCCGCATCGGCAGGCGGACTCTCAACCACTGCGCCACCAGGGAAGCCCCAAGAAACACATTTTTGAGGTGTTATTAGAACAGGGTGGCTGTACTTACAGCAGGCTGGTGCAGATGTGAAAAATTCTGGGCCTGAAGGATCATGGGTTCTCAATGTATTACGTCTGAAGGCCTTGAGAATTGATATCAGAGGCCTGATGGGCTGTGACAGTTACTCTTGAACTTCTGCAGCCCCAGAACCTTATTTTGCTGTGGAGTAATATTGTCTTCTAAATACGAAACTCTCAGGTGCTGTAAGAACCCTCTGAGGGTGTGGCCACTGCTGAATTTCGATTTCCTGGTGTCAGGAGACAAATGTGCCTAATTGTTGACCGTCCCCAATTTTTTTTTTTGGACTGACTTAATATCTTAGTGGAATTAAGTATGCTCTCCCTTTGGGGTGGGGTCAGCTCTGATGTGTCTTGCTTGTGTTATTCTCCCTGCTGAAGTTAAGGGGATTGATACAGTATGCAGTACCTCACTTGAAAGGGCTAAGATCAGAAGGTAAAGAATGCCGTATGCCACCCCACTTAGACTTCCTGCTCTACAATGCCATTTTATATTGTAGCTTCTAGGGAAGAAAGGCATGTTGCTTAAGAAAGATCATCATTCCCTGGGCCCAGCAAAGGGACCAAGTTTCCAGAGCCCTGAAGACAAGGGGTGACACCCCAAAATATGGACTCATTCTCCACTCTACCTTCATTGGCCGAGCAACTGCCAAGAACAGAGGCCGCATCTCCCGATACCTGGCAAACAAAGGCAGTATTGCCTCACGAACTGATTGCTTCTCTGAGGTACCCACCAGTGTATCTGGGGAGAAGCTTCGAGAACAAGTTGAGGAGCGGCTGTCCTTCTGTGAGACTGGAGATGTTCCACGAAAGCATCTGGATGTCATGAAGGAGGCAACGGTTCAGGCAGAGGAAGCGGCTGCCGAGATTACTAGGAAGCTGGAGAAACAGGAGAAGAAACGTTTGAAGAAGGAGAAGAAAAGGCGGGCTGCGATTGCCCTGGCGTCCTCAGAAAACAGCAGTGAGACCCCAGAAGAATGTGAGGGGACAAGTGAAAGACCCAAAAAGAAGCGAAAGCAAAACCCCCGGGAAGCTCCTCAGGAGAACGGAATGGAAGACCCATCTGTCTCCTTCTCCAAGCCCCCGCAAAAGAAATCTTTTTCCAAGGAGGAGCTGGTTACTAGTGATCCTGAAGAGACAGCTGGCAGTGAAAGTGTCACCAAGAGGAAGAAATCTTTCCCCAAAGAGGAACCAGTTAGCGACCCTGAAGAGTCAGGACACAAGAGGGTCCCCAAGAAAAAGAGGAAATTCTCTTGCAAGGAGGAGCCTCTCAGCAGTGGACCTGAAGAAGCTGCTGCCGCAAGAACAGCAGCTCCAAGAAAAAGAAAAAGCTCCGAAAGCTTCTCCCCGGAAGATGAGATGGACACTTCCCTAGTGGGGCACAACTTGCAGGGATATTTCCCAGCCCATCCCCTACAGCCCAATAGAAGTCAAACCAAACCAAAACAAAACAAAAAAAGAAAGATCATCAGCATTGTTTTAAAATACAAGTAGCAGGGCTTCCCTGGTGGCGCAGTGGTTGAGAATCTGCCTGCTGATGCAGGGGACACGGGTTCGAGCCCTGGTCTGGGAGGATCCCGCGTGCCGCGGAGCGGCTGGGCCCGTGAGCCACAACTACTGAGCCTGCGCGTCTGGAGCCTGTGCTTCCCGGCAAGAGAGGCCGCAATAGTGAGAGGCCCGCGCACCACGATGAAGAGTGGCCCCCGCTTGCCACAACTGGAGAAAGCTCTCGCACAGAAATGAAGAGCCAACACAGCCAGTAAATAAATAAATAACAAAAAACAAACTGAGTTGCCCACATTTAAAAAAAAAAAATACAAGTAGCAGGGTACTCCCTTTGATTCAGCTATTTGAAGTCCTTGTTTTCTCAAGCTAAGTCCCTTATATGTAGAATCTTTTAAAAAAAATGATACAAATGAACTTATTTACAAAATGGAAACAGACTCACAGACTTCAAAAACAAATGTATGGTTACCAAAGGGGAAACGTGGAGGGGAGGGATCAATTAGGCGTTAGGGATTAACAGATACACACTACTATATATAAAATGGATAAGCAACAAGGACCTACGGTATAGCACAGGGAACTTACTCAATATTCTGTGATAACCTATATGGGAAAAGAGTCTGAAAAAGAATGGATATATGTATATGTATAACTTTATCACTTTGCTATACACCTGAAACTAACACAACATTGTAAATCAACTATAATATAAAATAAATAGTAGGGCTTCCCTGGTGGCGCAGTGGTTGAGAGTCCGCCTGCCGATGCAGGGGACACGGGTTCGTGCCCCGGTCCGGGAAGATCCCACATGCCGCGGAGCGGATGGGCCCGTGGGCCATGGCCGCTGAGCCTGCGCGTCCGGAGCCTGTGCTCCGCAACGGGAGAGGCCACAACAGTGAGAGGCCCACGTACCGCAAAAAAAAATAAAAATAAAAAAAAAAATAAAAATAAAAAGTAAATTGAAAAAAAAGTTAAGGGGATGACGTGGGAATTGAACAAGATGAAATTTCCCAAAGACAGTGTGCATCCCTGAGTAGCCTTGTCTGTTTCTCCTTACTGGATTGTTGTTGTTTTGAGATTGTGTTGAAACCACAGGAGGTCTGAATTGCGTTACCCAGGCGCTAACTCCCCAGTCTGCTCGGGAAGAGAATGCCTCAGTCTGTTTTCTAACTTTTCCTTTGTAATACTATTTAGCATATCTTTCAGGACCCCGTTATTCAACAGCCTAGGTGGAAGTAGGTTTATGACAACAGGTACCTCCCTCTTCGCAGGAAAATCAATAAGGTTCTTTCTTCCTTAGCTCCAGAAGTGAAGGCTGTCTTTGAAAATGGAAGGTGAAGGCTAGAATTGCAGGCCGGTGGGTCTAGCACAGGGTGACGGTCTCTAAGGAATTCACTGGGATATTCCAGTTGTTAGGTTTTTTGAACGCAGCCCGTCATAGCTGTTTGTATTGGTTAAGATGGTTGATGTCAGCTGCTGTAACAAATAACCCTGTATCTCAGTGTCATAACACAGTCCAGCGAGGCCTGGATGGAGTTTCTGAGCTACATCCAAGTTCAAGCCGTGGTCAGGGACTGCTTCTGTCCTGTGCTGTGCCATCTGGAAACTGTGCTTGTTGCCATGCCATCCTTAGAAGTTTCCATGGAAACCCTGGAACATCTCACTGGGTGTTTTCAAAGGCCAGGTTTGGAAGTGGCTTATGTTACCTCTCTCCACATTTCATTGGTCAGTAGGCAGAGACAGGGCTTCAAGGGAGGCTGGCAAGAGTAGCCTTTCTATTTGCCCAAGAAGAAAAAACAGCGAGGTGAACGTGTGATATAGCCTTGATGCACTTGTCAAGTAGATTTTGCCGTTTTCCACCCTTAGGTTGTCTTCTTCTTATGGAATTACTTGTTTTCTTTTCTTTTCTTCCTTCGTCCCTCCCTCCCTCCCTTCCTTCCTCCCTCCCTCCCTCTCTCTCTCTTTTTTTTTTCTTTCCTTCTTTCTCTCTCTCTCTCTCTCTCTCTCTCTCTTTCCTTCCTTCCTTCCTTCCTTCCTTCCTTCCTTTTTGAAAGTCACACTCATGTTCCACTCTGGACGTCTGTTGAACTTGACCTTATATCTTTCGTATTCGTCATTTGACTGTATGCTGTGTGTCTAACTCTTTGAATGTTTCTGTGTCTCAGTCTTGTCTCTCCCATCATCACCTGCTCCAAATGTTCCCAAAGTGGTCGGCTCGGCTCCGAAGGAGTTTTCCATTTGTCTGGAAGGGGTTGCTGCTTAGTGCCTACAGAGCGAGAGCAGTGCCTATTTTAACTCTTAATTTATGCAGAAACTCTTAGCAAAGTAGAAATAGAAAGGAACTCTCTTAACTTGATAGACAGTATCTTTCAGAACCCTACAATAAACATTATGTTTAATAGGAAATCAAAGTTAGGGCAAAAGAGGAGGAAGTGTGTTGGTATCATGGCTGACATTGTACTGATTGTCTAGCCAAGACAGTAGCACATGGGAAAGAAACAAATTATAAAGATTATGTATCAGTTTTTGCTGCAAAACACATCACCCTAAAATGAAGTTGTCTAAGATAACAACCGTTTACTTAGTGGGTAATTATGCGAGGCTGCAGTGCTGGTGGGGCTCAGCTGGGCAATTCTTTTAATGGACTTCTCTCTTGTACTGGTGGCCAGCTGCTGGATAGCTGATTGTGCTGTAGCCACTAAGCTGGGATGCTTCGTTTCACAGAGAAACCTAACTGATACAATTAGAAGAAAGGGGACAACACGCTCATTATCTGCGGGTGATATTCTAGTCTACTAAGAAGATCTTAGTATTAGGAACAATACTGCATGGAAGAAACTGGTTTTATCACATTTAAGCATATGTATGCCAATCAGCGTTTTGGGGGGCCAGATGTTGATCCTGAGAGACTTTTTTCTTCAAGCGATGCACTTGCAATCATCATTTGCATATGCAACGATCCCTTTAATTATCTCGGGGTTTGTCTGCAAAAGCTTTCTTGTTATCCAGTCTCAGATATCACCCGCAGACGCATTCAGAGAAATCGAAGATGGTTAGCACTTGACAGAACATGAGAAATCAGGTATTCACTACCTTCATTTATGGTTGAGAAAATTGAGGCTAAGAGAGGTTAAGAGACTGGTCCATGGGCACACAGCTAGCGTAGAGCGAAAGTAAGTGTTATCAGTAGAAATAGTAGTATCATATTAGAAGCTAGGCTTTTTGATGCTGGGGTCAATGCTCTTCTAATATCTGTCACAATTCTCTGACTTACGTCCACTTAGAAGAAGAGGCAGCCAATGGGAATGATCCTAGATGGAAGAGGACAAAAGTAGAACCCTCAATTGGTTCTGGCATCTTTTGAAGGCAGAATCTACTTAAAAACTTTTATGAAATTTGAACATTGGTTGTGTCCTAGTACAACTCAGTATGTCTTGGAGACATCAGTGACCTTATATCATGTTGTTATTTGTAGGACCCTGTTTAAAACTTAGCACTTAGAGTGGACAACCTTGTCTTGTTCCTCATTTTAGAGGAAATGGTTTCAGTTTTTCACCATTGAGGATGATGTTGGCTGTGGGTTTGTCAAATACGGCCTTTATTATGTTGAGGTAAGTTACCTCTATGCCACATGGAATCTAAAAAAGATAATGGTTCTGGGGGCTTCCCTGGTGGTGCAGTGGTTGGGGGTCCGCCTGCCGATGCAGGGGACACGGGTTCGTGCCCCGGTCCGGGAGGATCCCACATGCCACGGAGCGGCTGGGCACGTGAGCCATGGCCGCTGAGCCTGCACGTCCGGAGCCTGTGCTCCGCAACGGGAGAGACCACAACAGTGAGACGCAAAAAAAAAAAAAAAGAAAAAAGGGGGATTCAAACCCAAGTCTGTCTAGCCTCCAAGTTCCAAGTTCAACTCTTGTTGATGTTTGCTCAGTAGGCCTGGGATAGTTTGAAAATAGGTATATACATTCTTATGACACTCCCTCCTTTAAGAGGTGGAGCTAAATTCCCCTCCCCTTGAGCGTGGGCAGGACTTAGTGACTCACTTCTAAGGAATAGGAGGTGGTGGGAGTGATGGTGTGTGACTTCCGAGACCAGGTCATAGACATTATTACACCTTCCTCCTTGTTCTCTCCTGGATCTTGCATCCTGTGGAAAGCTAGCCACCATGTCATGAGGACACCCAAGCAGCTCTTTGGAGAGGTCCGTGTGGTGAAGAACTGAAGTCCCCAGCCAATGGCCATGTGAGGGCGCCATCTTGGAAGTGGCTCCTTCAGCCCGTCAAGCCTTTAGATGATGCCACCCCAGCCGACATCCTCACTGCCATCTCATGAGTGACCCTGGAACTCTGCTCAATGTTACGTAACATCCTAAATGGGAAAAGAATTTGAAAAAGAATAGATACGTGTATACGTGTAACTGAATCACTTTGCTGAACACCTGAAACTAACACAGCATTGTTCATCGATTGTGCGCCGATATAAAATGAAAAGTTAGACAAAAAGAACTCATCGGCTCAGCTCACTCCCTCTGATCCGTAGGAACTGTGAAATAAGAGATGTTCATGGTTTTAATCTGCGAAATTGGGGGATGATGTGTTAGGCAGCACTAAATAACTGAATACAAGCCCTTCCAAGGTAGACATGAACCCAGGTAGGCCTGTCTGAGTGAACGCCAACCCTGAGCTGCTAAGGGCTGCATTAGTCAAGTTCCCCTCAAAGTCACAACTCAATGAGGGTAGCTTGGTTCCCCCCGCCCCGCAATGTCATAACGTTCACTAAACATTCAGGCGATGCTGCTTGTGGGCCACTGGGGTACACAGGTCTCAGGTGATACCTCTGCAAGAGTGGAGAGCCCTGTACCTAGCCTTTCACCTTCTCCAGTGTGGCTGCCTGTACACCTGTGAGCCCACAGGAGAATGGGATATTCTGTTGTGAGTTGACACTACCCATGTGGACTCAGCTGAGCTTACTGTGTTGTCCCTATGACTCTCAGACTCAATGGATCGATAGACCTTTGCTTGTTTGACTCAACCATGGGGTCTGACCTGGGCAGAAAATGCAGCCAGTCTTCTCAGTGCATCAAAGACTGAGGATTTCTTTTCTGCTCTTACCTGAGGCCACCTTGGAAGACATAGCACAATATTTAAAACAGACCACTTTTTTTTTTTTTTTACATATACATATATCTATTCTTTTTCAAATTCTTTTCCCATTTAGGTCGTTACGTAATATTGAGCAGCGTTCCCTGTGCTATACAATAGGTCCTTGTTGGTTATCCATTTTACATATAGCAGTGTGGACATGTCAATCCCAAACTCCCTAACTATCCCTCCCCCCCCACCTATCCCCCCTGGTAACCATAAATTCGTTTTCTAAGTCTGTGAGTCTCAAACAGGCCACTGTGAATGAGCAGGAATGGAAAAGTCAACCTCTTTCTCTGGGAAACAGGGTTGGGGTAAAAAGGAGTCTGCAAAGCCAGGTGTCAGATTGACAGTTAAATCAGATTAATCAATTGGATTTTCAGGAAGATTCCTAGAAAAGGGGAGCGTTTCATCTAGGAGGCCCAATAACCCTTTCAAGTGGAAGTGGCCCAGGGTCATGGGGACCTGGGTTTCCGTGGGTTTCTGAGAGCACCCTGCTTCCCCTCCCTCCTCGCCTCACAGGACTGGGGAGCAAATGGGGCCTTTGACCATCTGTGCAGACTGTTCTAGGTTCAGTTCAGATCTGAAGCTCAGCCTTTGTCTGTCTCCTGGCGTGACTGCTGGTCGACTTTTTTGCTGCTCTGTGCGGTGTCCTCCAAATACTGCTTCATGCTGTTTGCACAGCTAATTGCATGTATCCCACGTCTGGCGGGGCAGGTGTGAATGCGGGCTGCAGCTTTGCCTCTTCCCCATTACTGGGTACTATGCACCCCACATCCCCCATGGCCTTTCCAAGTCCATCTCCCATCATCCTTTGCAGTTTCTCGACCTCATGGGGACCTGCGGCCAGGACTTGGTGGACGCAGGTCAGGCTCTACGAGTGATGCTCTGGGCAGGCCATGGGGTCCTTGGGGTCCTGGAGGTAGTGGGGACTCTGTGAGAGTGACAGAAGGGCTAACGTGATCCTACCATCAGCATCCCTGCTTCCCTTCTCAGCCAGCCAATCACTGCAGGGATGGATGGGGCAGCGTCCGGAGAAAAATGCACCACCTTAGGCGGACACAGGCTTCTCTGGTCCTGTTTCTTGGCAATCACGTGAAGGAACCCCCTTTGTCCTTCACTCAGTCCTGCGAAGATTTCATTTAGCTCCTGAGAGGTGCCGGACACTGTGGGTGTCCCGGGGACATGGTGTGAATAAAAAGGACACAGTTCCCGCCCTCTGAAGCTTATATTCAAGTGAGGGAGAAAAAGATGAACCCGTAAATGTGCATAAGCACCTAATTTTGGATGGCGGCGTGTGCTGTGAATGAGAGTTCAGTGAGCTCTGAGAGAGAGAGTAAAAGGGAGGGGACTCATATGCGGGGCAGAGAAGTCCTGTCTTTGCAGGTGGAAATCTGCGACCATGGTAATAATTACGTGCAGAGCAGTTTTCTACATGCTCCACACGTGGGCTCCTTTAATCCTCTCAACAGCACAGTGAGGTCCTCACCTCCCCAGGCTCAACTTTGCGAGGACCTTGACCACACTGCTTGAAGTGTTTTGTCACGAGACAGTTTGTCTTAGGTCCGTCAGTCGGTTCAAGCTATGGCACAAAAGACATCTGGGAAGACGTTTGCAATATGTAAAAGTTGCAATGGATCCATATTTCTATATGCCCCCCTTCTGCCCTCCAGAATCCCCCGGAAGCTCTCTGGTGGTCCAGCCTAACTGGAAACAGACACAGGAGTGCTGGAGATGTACTCAGCCTTGCCAGGCTGACGCTCTGCAGAGCCGGCACCTCAGCAGGCATGGGGCACACATCTGGAGGGTCCTATGGGTCCCACCAGAGCTAACCTCGCATGACAGGCTTGCCACTTATTCTCTCTTGGCCATCAGGCACTCTTGCACTCCTCTCTGCTGTGTGGTTTGGGGGTTCATGCCAACAGATCGAGTCACCTGGGCTCCCTTGCCGCTGGCTTCTGGCCGGGTTCAGCCAGTGGGAGGCCTTAGTGGGAGACCAGAGGGAAGGAAGAGAAAGTTCCTTCCTGCATGTGTCCCCCCGCCGGGCTACAGCTCCTGCTAGATGGTCCCCCATCCACCAGCTCTCACGGGGCTCCAGCAACACTATTCTCCTCCACTCCCCCCATAGCCCTTCAAACTCGGGGCAGTGACAACTTTTTGCTGTCACTCGCCTCTGGCTTTTCCAACATTCCTTGTTATTTCTCTTATCCCCTCTTGTTCCTCTGCAAATATTCCCTTCATCCCATACGATTCCATTAAACCAATATGAGTGGAACCCTGCTTCCTGCTGGGACCACTACAGGCGCACGAGGCAACAGCCCCTGAGACTTCACCGTGAGTGAAGCAGTGAGCAGTGTGCCTGGGCTTGCTGATGTCTTCCTGCAGAGGACAGGGGCAGATGGGATAGACCATCCCCTGCCATATCCCACGTGTGCTGGGGTTACTGCGTTTTGAATAATATTGGGGCTGGAAGGATGTCGAGCATTCCTTTGGTGGCAGGTTCTTGAATATGTCTTGGTCTTTTAATACAAAGTCCTTTAATAAAAAAAGGCTTAATATCTGACTGCCGTTGCTTGAGAGACTAGCCTGAACATTTTAAAATGCACTTTAGTGCAAGATGGTCGAGAAGCTGCGAGAGACGCTGAATTCATTTTGATCCATTTGAGTTGTAACAACACAGTACCCCGTCCTCCTGAAACTATATTATCGTCAACTCTGTGCGTTCTTCACTTGTTGAGCTATGATGGATGCTAGTCACTTAGCTCTAGATTTTGAAACAGAAAAAAATAAACCGGGAAATGATCTCCCTAGATTTCAAGATGAGCTTATAGAATGGGGTTGGGAGATGTGTCACTGTAGGTGTTAGTAATTTAGGCGTTTTAAGGAGGTTTCATACTGGCGTTTGGGTCCATTTTCTGGAAATATGAGGGTGCCCATGGCAGGCAATGCTAGACTTTAAGAAAGGAGGTTTGCTAGCACTTGATATTGATTTATTGCTCTGTTCGGCTCTCCCCATACATCAGCTGAAATATGGCTGAATGCCAGTGAAAAGTCACCAGAGTCGAAATTATGAGGCAAGTAAATAATGCCACTTGTGTATCGTGAAATACCGCATCTCCATCTCATGGTAGACTTGAATGCGATCATATTTATATCAGTTTTTTTTTAGCTGCAAGCAGAAGGGGCTTAAATCGGCTAACCAAATATCAGAGACAATGCTTTGGCTCTAGTCCTGGGACAGTCCAGGGTGTGAATCTGGCTCCTTGGCTGGCTCTAGGACCTCCTAAGCTGTAATTCTCCCCCTTGCTCCCGCCTCCGTCACCTCTTCGGTGTCGGCATCCTCTTGCCTGCATTCTCAGGCAGGTGCTCTTTATAGGCTGAGAGCTGAATTCTACCAGCTCAGAATCTCCTCTCTAAGGAGACCAAGTTTCCTAGTTTCCTCCACCCCATTTCTTTCTGTGCTTTGCAAAGACCACTCTGTTTGTTAGTGCAGACTTTCTTTAGGTTGTGGACCGTAGCATGGATTAGGTCTCAGCTCTTTTCCTAACAAGCATATTCCGGTCATGACCTTGGAGCCAGGTATTGGTTTGGATCCTGTTTCTATGATTTCCTAATTGTGGCACTGTGAGAAAGTCACACAGCATCTCTGAGACTGTCCCATCATGTGTAACTTGGCAATGATAGAGCCTCTCTCGGAGGGCCATGGTGAGATTTAAGTAATGAAGGCCCTGGCACAGTGCTTGGTACATGCCAGGTACTGGGCAGGGTGCTGTTATAAAACACCTGGGCTCATGCCTTGGCTCAGAGAGAAAGCTAACCCAACTGCAGAACCGTAGCATCCCTTACGTCTATGGTCGTCTCATTGTTTGGAATTCTTTTCTTTCACTTTATGCTGATAGAGAACTGGACGGGGTTAGGTCTCCGTAGCCAGGGGTGGGGTCTACAATGGCAGCTGGTTTCTTGAAAGCCCTGTCTCTTGGTGGGATGTGTGAGATTTTATGAAAAGAGCCTGCATGAGTGCTGACTGGTTCTCAGGGCTGAAGGCTGGTCCGTGGAGGTATCGGCAGATGGACCACAAGGCAGCCACCCGTTTACCCTCTGCTCCCTCTGTGAGTTCGTGCCGTGTTTGTGCATGTGTGCCCGTGAGTGCATGTGTGTGCAGGACGTGCGTGCTTGCACGTGGCAAACTTACTACCGCCTCAGGGCCTTCACCCCTGCTGTTGCCCTGTGTCCTCCATCCATGTCCTCCATCAGTGAAATCTTGTATCTTCAGTATCTGTTCTCGGAGGGGCCTCTTCTCACAACTCTGTCCAAATGGTCCCTCACCCCATCTCTTTACCCTGTTTTATCTTCATCTCTGTGTTATCTCTGCATCAGTCAGGATGGGCTCGTTGATGCGGTGATAACAAACCACCCCCAAGTCTCAGCGGTTTAAAACAGCAAAGGTTTGGGCTTCCCTGGTGGCGCAGTGGTTGAGAGTCCGCCTGCCGATGCAGGGGACGCGGGGTCGTGCCCCGTTCCGGGAAGATCCCACATGCCGTGGAGCGGCTGGGCCCGTGAGCCATGGCCGCTGAGCCTGCGCGTCTGGAGCCTGTGCTCCGCGATGGGAGAGGCCACAACAGTGAGAGGCCCGCGTACTGAAAAAACAAAACAAAACAAAACAACGACAACAACAAAGGCTTATTTTGCACTCACACTGTGAGCCTCTGGGACTCTGACCATCACAATCTCGAAGGCGGCCCAAACGGCGCCCCATCTTGAACTAGAGGCTTGTACTGGTGACGAAATACTTGCCCAGAAGGGAGACACACAATGTGTTGGTCAGGCTCCATCCAACCTCTAGTGGGCCAGAACATAGGAAACGGCAAGTATTTAGGGCAAGTCGCTAATGACTATCAAATTCACTATTTAATAGTGGCCTCGTTTAATTTTATATTTGCTTTGTAATAGTCTCCTTCTACCAGAATATAAACTCCAGGAGAGCAGGAATCCCCCCCGCCTTCCTCACAACTGATCCCCAGTGCGGAGAACAGAGCTTGGCGCCCACGAGATGCTAACACGTTTTATCAGACGTTTGAATGAATGACTTACATAGTCCAGAACTTAAGAGACCCAGCAAAGGGTGTAAGTTTGTAAAACCCTGGCAGGATTAGAAGCTGGGTATAGACTACAGCTTCTTTTTATGTCTTCCTAGGCACGTTGACCGTGATGTTCTGGGACAGTCTTAACTTAAGACGTTTGGTGCCCATTAGAGGCTCACGGACCTCCAGCAACATGCTCTCATTCTGTGCTCAGAAAGCGTGGTCCCCCCACTCCTAGCATCTCTCAGGAGGGTGAATCCAGCCAGTGTGCATCAGAGGAAGCAGACTGTGCCCTTAAGACTGAATAGAGTTTCCAAGGAAACTGGCTCCGCGGGCACTGACCTTGAAGGTTCAGAGGCGAAGTAGGAATTTCTCTTTGCTCGGATGTCCAAACTTGCCCTTTTCACCCAGCTGTGCTCAGTCTCCCAGCACACTCCTGCCCGCCCCACCCCCGTTGGTGGAGGGTGCATGGGGACGCACTCAGGATGCCAAAGGTCATCTGGCCGAATGGCCATCGCGAGGCCACAGAGCCGCTCATTAGTGCAGTCTGGCTCAGCCACCGGAACAGATGTTACCTTTCATCCCGTGGTTTCAGGCCAATTAGTGGTCGTCTTCCTCCGAGGGTCTGCCCTGGTGCCGACTTCCGTCGGGTCTCATCATTTTCTGGAGTCATTTTCATTCCTTGAGAACATACAGAGGTGGGAAATGAGACTGATGTAGGGTGAGTACTGGGCAAGTTCAAGGTGCTGGTAGGAATCCTACGTGAACTCAATGTCTCCGTCCCTGGAACCTATACACAGAGGTCTTTCCCTGTCCTGGAACATCCTATTTTTGCATCCTGTAATGGGGTATATGAACAGCCTTGCACGGCAACAACAAAAAAATCTAACTTTTAACCACCGTTTCCTATTATTTCATGCATGATTCTGGCTCATACTTGCTCCTCTGGACCAAATTAGCCTCTTAAATTATGGCAGGATAGGCTCAATTCTATGTAAAGAATTTCAGGATTGCTTGAATAGATATAATCAGCAAAGGGGAAGTTGAAGAAGTTACACACACATAATCCTTTCTAACTGCGGTTGACTTGAGACCCAATTTCTATAGAGTAATTGGCCTATAAGAAAGATTTTTTGAGGTTATTGTAATTAATACAACGGGCCAAGTAGGAGATGTGATGGGATCATTGGGTTTTAATTAATTGGTGACAGGGGAATTCCTGTTTCCTGAAGGGGAGCTTCTCTCTTAGGGAGATTTACACGCTGTGGGAATTAGAGGGGCCTGCAAATCACCTGCATTGAATTTCTGCCCAGCTGACATTTATTGAAAAGCTGCCAGGTAAATGGAAGGTTACAGGAATTCTAATCTGATTTTCGACCCAGACGGCATTCAGAATTCAGAATGTCGGTCTATTTGTGGGATTCTCTTAACTCTACTCCGTTTCAAGGTTAATGAGGTTATACATTCTGTTTGGGTTTGTTTTTGAACACCCCAGAGTGTCTGTCTGTCTGTCTGGCTTGTCTTTAATTGTTTTGTTTGCTCCTGTGATGTTGAAATCACTCCAGGTGATTTGGAGGTGCTTCGAGAATGCTAGAACCAAAGGTAGGTATTTTACCTCCTTAGATTAAACTGGTAAAAATCACGAGTATTTGTGATACTCCTTGGAAAAGTGGTCCCTATTATCCTTACTTATCAGCGAGTCCACTGTAACAGTACCTGCCTTCAAAACATTAGCATCGGGCTTCCCTGGTGGCGCAGTGGTTGAGAATCTGCCTGCTAATGCAGGGGACATGGGTTCGAGCCCTGGTCCGGGAGAATCCCACGTGCCGCGGAGCAGCTGGGCCAGTGAGCCACAACTACTGAGCCTGCGCGTCTGGAGCCTGTGCTCCGCAACAAGAGAGGCTGCGATAGTGAGAGGCCCGTGCACCGCGATGAAGAGTGGCCCCCGCTTGCCACAACTAGAGAAAGCCCTCGCACAGAAATGAAGACCCAACACAGCCCTAAATAAATAAATAAATAAATAAAAAATGGATGGAAGTGAAATTTAAAACAGGCAAGTCCGTGTATGGAGAGCTTGCTAAGTAAATTAAAAAAAGAAAAATTGGCATCAGATGCAAGGTGAATAAGTTCCAGAGATCTGCGGTACAACACTGCCTATGGTTAACGATACTGTGTTATACACTTAAAACTTGTGAAGAAGGTAGGTTCGTGTTAAATGCTCTTATTACCACGATGAAAAAAATAGCATTGGTGATTCCAAGTCCAGTAATGGCTGAGGAGTTGGTATCACGTTAATACTCTCACGGTTGACTCTGCAGAAAGTGCAAAAATACCCAGATACCTGAAGGTTGTAGAGGGTGACCAAAAGAAGCAGACACCTGGCACCAGGGAACAGCAGTGAGTGAATCACGCATTTTATGACTTCCAGACTGATGGAAGGCCCCAGGCAGGGAGCTGGAACTCAGAAAGTCCAGGCTTTCTCAATGCTGTCATAAAGATGCCCACAGAGGAATATGTACATTGGAAGAGAGTGGGAATGAGTGATGCATGGATGGACCCAGCTAGGGACGGACTGGGGGGACCTCACACTCAGGGATCCACGTTACACTCTGAGGAAGCCAAAGAGGTGTGGGGTTGAAGGGTGCACTCCGAGATTGACAGCTCATTCATTCATTCATTCATGATGTATTTACGGAGTTCCTCCTATGGACCAGGTATTTTCTAGGTGTTGGAAGTATCGCAGGGAACATGAAGAAGAATCCCTGCCCCCATTGAGTTTACAACCTAGGAGACAGAAACAGCCCATAGCGAAAGCAAGTAAATAAATAGAGGAACTCCCCTACGTAGGAACCTTCAAGTTGTGAACTTTCAAAGATGCGAACGTGCGTTCGCATGTCCAGTCGCATAAGCTAGTTCACGTGTCTGGCGTACATTGTCACGTGCGTGCGTCCTCTGCAAGTGGCTGTGCTTCTGTGTCCTTTACTGTACAGGACTGTGTCGAGTACAGCAGTACAGCATGTTTATGTCTTGCCGGCTCCCTCGACGCCAGCCCCTGGATGCCAGCTCTTGTACTGTACTGCTGTGCTTTTCAAGGTCCTGTGCTGTAAGATTAAACATGTTTTCCTTATTTTTTGTGTGTGTTTGTTTTTTATGTATTATTTGTGTGAAAAGTATTATAAACCTGTTGCAGTACAGTACCATATAGCCGATTGTGTTAGTGGGGCACCTAGGCTAACTATGTTGGACTTAACGAACACGCTCTCGGCACAGAACTCGTCCGTATGTAGGGGACTTACTGAAGAGTATGTTCAATGGCGTTAAGTGAGAAAAAGCAGGGGGCAGGGGGGAGAGGGCTGGCCCGTGGAGGAGATGGGTCTTTCAGCAGTGTCACCTAAGGAAACAACACTTAGGAGGCAGCTTTTCAGGCCTTCCCTGAAGGTGAGGGTTGAGCTGTACAGATGTCGTAGGGAAGGGGATCCAGGTAGAGGGAGAGGCAGCGGGAAGACCTCAAGGCAGCCGCATGCCTGGTGCTGGAGGAACAGTGAGGGACCGGACAGAGTGACCGAGGGGACGGTGGTAGCAAAGATGTTCAGGGAAATAACAGGCGTTGGGGCAGGGGGACCGGGTTGTGGAGGGCCTTATAGATCCTTGTAAGGAAATGGGCTTTTACGCGAATGAGATGAGAATTCTGTAAGGGTTTTGAACAGGACAGTGAAAATATTTGCCTCTGATTTAACAGGGGTACTCTGGCTGCTGTGTGGAGAGAATAGAGGGCTGGGGGTGAGGGCGGAAGCGAGGGATCATTTAGGAGGTGATTACGGTAACCGGGCGAGAGGCAGATAATGGCCTGGACCAGTGTAGGTGTAGTAGATATGGAGAGAGTGAAGGTATTTAAAAACTGTATTTCCCAGGTGGAAGTGACAGGCTTTCTGGACAGCACAGATGCTGGCTATTAAGGCAGGGGAAGCGCTCAGGATGACCAAGGTTTTGACCTGAGTAACTGGAAGGATAGATGGCCTTACCTTGGATGGGGGTGTGGTCTTGGCCTTGGGGAAGAGCAGAAGTTCGGTGTGAAGTCTGAGGTGCCTTTTGGACCCCTAACTGGAGCTGCTGAATAGGCAGTTGGATAAGAGTCTGGAATTTGGGAGACAAGTCCTAAACCTCACGATCCTCTCTCTTTTTTTAAAATGTATTTTATTGAAGGACAGTTGATTTACCATGTTGTGTTAATTTCTCCCGTACGGCAGAGTGATTCAGTTATACGTATATATGTACATTCTTGTTTTATATCCATGATGGTTTATCACAGGATATTGAATATAGTTCCCTGCGCTGTACGGTAGGACCTTGTTGTTTATCCATCCTATGGATAATAGTTTGCATCCGCTAATTCCGAACTCCCACTCCCTCCCTCCCCCACTCCCTCCCCCTTGGCAACCACAACAAGTCTGTTCTCTGTGTCTGTGAACCGCGCGATTCTTGCCCCTTTTGCCTCCACCCCTTAAGGGCCGTGAATCCTCCAAGTGCTTTACTGTCACATGTCTGTGGTCTTTAAATGATGCTGTAGGTGAATGTGAGCTTTCTTCTGATCTAGGGTTCTGCGGGCGGCTCATCTTCAGCCTGATCTTTGCTGGGTCGGCCACGAACATTCCCCCGGTCATCTAATTGTTGCGGTCCCCTTCATGGGGAGCCCAGTGTAATCCTTTGTGCAGGATCTTGCTCCCGTATCTCAGCAGGGAGAACACCAGGACAGGTGATAAATTGGCGCTGCTTGTAGCTGCCAGTTGGCCCCTGGTGACCAGGGTAGCCTGCAGGATGCTGGACTCATAGATGCCCTCCACAGCCACCCGGAGGAGTCCAGCTAAACCGGCACACGCGGGGTGCGACCTGGGGACCCCAGCCTCATTAGCAGCTGCTCTCCTTGGAGGAGCCACCTGCCCCATAGGCAGAAGGATCCGCATATAATGAGGCCCTTCCCAGTGTACGTGCAGAGAAATCCTGTGCAACACGACAGGAAAGAGGCTTTCACTGAGAAACAGACTCTGAAAGATAATTAGTCTTGTACGTGCCTCTGCTTGTATATGTCACTGGGCCTGGGACAGAGGTGGGGACACGGTCCTTTCTGTAAACGTGCCAGCATGAATGAATGAGTGAGTGTGATGTTTACTCTCCCTCCGGCATGATCTCTGGAGTCAGACCGGTGGTGAACCCCAGAGACTCCATCGGTACCTCCATCGGACTTGGAGGAGGATGGTTCTTGCTGAGGCCCCTGGTCACATGGGGCCATGTGACTGGTTCCGTTCTCACTTCCAGACCAGAGCACTTCATTGTCAGGGACAGAATGACCAGAGCTCTCCTTTCCCTTTGGGTCAGAGATCAAATGTTCTAGAGGCAGAACAGAGTGTACAAAGTGCTCTGTTTGTGTAAAAACGAAGCAGAGAATCACTCATGTTCAGGCTCGTAGGTGCCCGGACTATCTCTGGAGGACCAATGAGAAAACGAATAACTTTGTGCCATTTACAGCAACATGGATGGACCTAGAGATGATCGTACTAAGTGGAGTAAGTCAGACAGAGAAAGGCGAATACCATATGATATCACTTATATGTGGAATCTAAAAAATGATGCAAATGAACTTACTGCCAAAACAGAAACAGACTCACAGACTTAGAGAACAAACTTATGGTCACCAAAGGGGAAAAGTGGGGGGAGGGATAATTTGGGAGTTCGGGATTAACATGTACACACTGCTGTATTTAAAGTAGATAACCAACAAGGATCTACTGTACAGCACAGGGGACTCTGCTCAATATTCTGTGACAACCTAAATGGGAAAAGAATTTGAGAAAGGATACACGTGTATGTATAACTGAATCACTTTTCTATACACCTGAAACTAACACAACATTGTTAATCTACTATGCTCCAATATAAAATAAAAATTAAAAAAAAAAACCCAAACAACCAAACAGCAGTAGATTCCATGAGTCGTCATGCATAACAAGAGTATCGCTCAAGGTTGGTAGCAGGAAGAAACAGAGAGAAGACAACTCTGAGAAGCTGTATTCAGGAAGTCGGTGGGAGGTGATTTCTGGTCCTTCACGTCCTACAAAGGTTTTCAGAATGTTGTCAGAAAGACAGAGGCAGAGGGGGAGAAATTAACTGCGGCAGTTGTCTTCGCTGTCTCTGGGCTTGCCATGGTGATGCTGAGAGAATCAAATAAGCTACAAGTGAGGGTGAGTTGTTAGTGTGAGAAATAGTCCAGGACCTGGCAGCCTGAGAGGGTGGAGGGGCCCATGGTGTTCGCTCATTATCAAGATTGATTGTTCTCAGCTCTGGGAAAATGTTGGTAAGCAGCACCTCACACCAGTCTTGTGAGGTACTTTGAAATATTTAAAAATGGAAAAAGGAAGAAGAATTTAATATCTTTTTTTTTTTTCTGTGGTTGGAAAGTGGGGCAATGAGTCGGTCGACTTACCATGAGCTGGTTTGAGTTAGGTGGAGAGTTTCTGGGAGTAGGTACCGCAGAAAAATGGATTTGATATTTCAACAAAATGAGAATTAACCAAGCAAGGGAGAGTTGATGATGGTGGCTTTCTTTTTTTTTTTTATTGAAGTGTAGTCGATTTACAGTATTGTGTTAGTTTCAGGTGTACAGCAGAGTGACTCAGACAGACAGACAGGCACACGCGCACACACACACACACATATATATTTCAGATCATTTTCCAGATAAGCAACAATGATTTACTGTGTAGCATAGGGAACCACAATATATTCAATATCTTGTAATAACTTATAATGAAAACCAAAAAAAATATATAACTGAATCGCTTTGCTGTACACCTGAAACTCACACGATACTGTGAATCAATTACACTTCGATTAAAAAAAATAATGCTCAGGCTCCCTGACTTCAGACTATATTACAAAGCAACAGTAATCAAGACAGTGTGGTACTGGCACAAAAACAGAAAGATAGATCAGTGGAACAGGATAGAAAGCCCAGAGATAAACCCACGCACATATGGACACCTTATCTTTGATAAAGGAGGCTAAATAATGCTACAGTCGACACTGGTGCACAGCTTTTTACGTGGACGTATGTTTTCATTTCTCTTGCATAGATACCTAGGAGTGAACTTGCTGGTTCACGTGGTACGCTCTGTTTAGTTTCTTGAGGAACTGCGCAGCTGTTTTCCAAATCAGCTGTACCATTTTACATTTTTACCAACAATGCATGAGGGTTACGATTTCTTCACACTTTTGCCCACATATTTTTGTCTCTTTTTTTAAAAAAATTAATTAATTTATTTTTGGCTGTGTTGGGTCTTCGTTTCTGTGTGAGGGCTTTCTCTAGTTGCGGCGAGCGGGGGCCACTCTTCATCGCGGTGCGCGGGCCTCTCACTGTCATGGCCTCTCTTGTTGCGGAGCACAAGCTCCAGACGCGCAGGCTCAGTAGCTGTGGCTCACGGGCCTAGTTGCTCCGCGGCATGTGGGATCTTCCCAGACCGGGGCACGAACCCGCGTCCCCTGCATCGGCAGGTGGACTCTCAACCACTGTGCCACCAGGGAAGCCCCTTGTCTATCTTTTTGACTACAGTTATCCTAACGGTTTGAACGTGGTATCTCACTGTGGTTTTGATCCGTGTTTCCTTAATGGATAATGATGTTGAGTATCTTTTCATGTGCTTATTGGCCATTTTTATATTTTCTTTGGAGAAATGTCTATTCAAATGCTTTGCCCCATTTTTTTTGCTATTGAGTTTGTAAAAGTTCCTTATATATTCTGGATACTGATTTTTTTTATCAGATATATGATTTGCAAATATTTTCTCCCATTCTATAGGGTGTCTTTCCATTTTATTGATAGTATTTGAAGCATTAAAGTTTTAAATTCTGTTTCTTCTTCTTTTCTTTTTGGGCTTGTGCTTTTGGTGTTATATCTGAGAAACCATTGCCTGAACCAAAGTCACAGAGATTACTGCTTCTGCATTTTCCTGAGAGGTTTATAATTTTAGCTCTGACACTTCGGTCTTTGATCCACTTTGTGTGAACACCATCCTGCAGTTCTAGCTGATCGTGGGAATGTGGGATAGATAGTGTTGCCTGCTCTTCCAATTTTTCCAAGAAGCCAGAAATACTAAATTTTTTTTGGTGTGAATATTCTGCATTTAAAACCATTGGCACCCAAGTCACATTTCGTGAAAACACAGTAGTGGAGGTGATTAATAACTATGGCCCTAGCCACGTGCAGCACAGGTACCACATTGTAACCTCTGGGTTTTCTATTTAACTTTCCTAGTCTGCTAGAAATGCAATAAACGAACACCTGTTCTTGGACTATTCCCATCTGACACAGTCTTAGAATTTTTTAAAGGTTCTAGATAGCAATTGAATGAGAAGTCTTGAAATTAAACCAATGAGGAGAGAAGGTTTTGAGTCCAAAAGTCCCTGCTCTAACCTAGGGGCTTTTAAATGTTTTTAGACCTTTGCCTGCCGACTACAGTCTGATTGGTCAACCTGCAACATTCTTTCCACAGCGAGCTCAGAGAGAGCAGTCAAAGCAGACATGAGAAGGCAGTGCCTGGATCTTGTGAAATTGCAGGAGATGATTTATTCATGCCAGGTTCTTAGAGCTGGTCATGAGGTCATGACGAAAAGAGCTGCGTGACAGGCAGAGAGATGGACTAAAGACCCTCTTCCCGATGTGGATGAACCTGGAGTCTGTCATACAGAGTGAAGTAGGTCAGAAAGAGGAAAACGAATATCATATATTAACGCATATATGTGGAATCTAGAAAAATGGTACAGATGAACCTATTTGCAGGGCAGGAATAGAGATGTAGACGTAGAGAACGGACATGTGGACACGGCAAGGAAGGAGAGGGTGGGACGAACTGGGAGGTGGGGATGGGCATATATACACTACCATGCGTAAAATAGATAGCTAGTGGGAACCTACTATAAAGCACGGGAAGCTCAATGCGGTGCTCTGTGACCACATAGCTGGGTGGGAGGGAGGCCCAGGAGGGAGGGGATACATGTGTACGTAGAGCAGATCCACTTCATCGTGCAGCAGAAACTAACACTACATTGTAAAGCAATCAGACTCCAGTTAAAAAAAAAATTAAGAAAAAAAAAAAAAGACCCTCTGCCTTGTTGATGGGTTTGGTGAGCAGAGGGGTTTGTGCCGTTCCTCTCTGGGAGGACTGGTGTCGGCGAAGGGGGAGTCACAGAGTGGGAAGGACGTCTGGAGGGGAAGAGGGTGTGATGAGGGGCCCCAAGCAGTGTTGCCTGTTGTCTGAGCCCATTCTGCAAAGATCGGCCTGAGTCCGACCTCCTCCAGGAAGCCTTCCCTGACTTGCCAGTTTCTCTCTCCTGCCAACACCGTGACACAGCCTCTCTGGCTTCACTAAGCACACATTCCTTTGAGGTCTCGCTCAGACTGTTGTTTGATATTCAGTGCTTCCTTCAATGGGTATTTAATGAGCACCAGCTAGGTCCCAGGCTAGGGACACAGTAGTGAGCAAAACAGGCTGAAATCCCTGCTTTCCTGGTGCTTATGTGTATGTGTGAGATACATAGAGAGAGAGAGAGAGAGAGAGAGAGAGAGAGAGAGTCAACATAACAGATAAATAACTTACTTAGTATGTTATACACTAAGTACCCTACATACAAACGAGCTCCGTTCCTAGAACGCGTTCGTAAGTCCAGTTTGTTCATGAGTCTGACAAGGTTAGCCTAGGTACCCACCTGAAACCATCGGCTATATAGTACTGTACAGTAATAGGTTTATAATACTTTTCACACAGATAATACATAAAACACAAACACAAAAAAATAAAGAAAACATTTTCAGGGCTTACCTGGTGGTGCAGTGGTTCAGAATCCACCTGCCAATGCAGGGGACACGGGTTCTAGCCCTGGTCCAGAAAGATCCCACATGCCGCGGAGCAACTAAGCCCGTGCGCCACAACTACTGAGCCTGCGCTCTAGAGCCCGCGAGCCACAACTACTGAGCTCACGTGCCACAACTACTGAGCATGGCTCTAGAGCCTGTGCTCCACAACAAGAGAAGCCTCCATAATAAGAAGCCCATGCACCGCAACGAAGAGTAGCCCCTGCTCGCTGCAACTAGAGAAAGCCCGTGCGCAGCAACGAAGACCCAACGCAGCCAAAGATAGATAGATAAATAAATAAGTAAATACTAATTGTATTTCTATAAACTATAAATAATTTGAAAATGAATTACATTAATTAAAAATAAAGATTCATGTACCACAGTGTTCATAGCAGCATTACTTACAAGTGCCAAGAAATGAAAGCGGTCTTTGTTGCTGTGCACGGGCTTTCTCTAGTTGTGGCAAGCGAAGGCCACTCTTTGTTGCTGTGCGCGGGCTTCTCATTGCAGTGGCTTCTCTTATTACGGAGCACGGGCTCTAGGCACACGGGCTTCAGTAGTTGTGGGTCGCAGGCTCAGTAGTTGAGGCGCATGGGCTTAGTTGCTCCGTGGCATGTGGGATCTTCCCAGACCAGTGATCGAACCGGTGTCCCCTGCATTGATAGGTGGATTCTTAACCACTGTGCCACCAGGGAAGTCTTTTTGAATTAGTGTTTTTGTTCTATCGGCTATAGACGTAGGAGTGGAATTGCTGGGTCATGTGGTATAAATATAAAATTGTATTTTTTTAATTGAAAAAAACCTTATTTAACTTTTTAAAAAGAAATTTCATTCTTCTGTTTTATTTTTAGGATAGGATTTATCATGACCTGGGCTTACCTTGTTTGTTTATTTACCTTACTATTAAGAGAGAAATCGCATCTATTTTGTCTACCAGTGAATTCTCCATGGCTAACACATATTCACTGCTTAATAAATGTCACTGAATAAATGAATATGCCAGGGATTGTAGTGACCATGGTGTTATGATAGGTTTTGACCTTTGAGAACTTATGTTCATAAGATTTAGCAATTGTTCTCCTTGGTGTTTACCCGAAGGAGTTGAAAACTTATGTCTACACAAAAGCCTGTACACGGATGTTTATAGCAGCTTTGTTCATAATTGTCAAAACTTAGAAGCAGCCAAGCTGTCCTTCAGTAGGTGAATGGATAAATAAACTGTGGTCCATTCAGACAATGGGATATTATCCAGTGCTGAAAAGAAATGAGCTCTCAAGCCATGAGAAGACGGGGAGAGGCCTTAAATGCATATTGTTCAGTGAAAGAAGCCAACCTGAAGAGGCTACATCCTATATGATTCCAACTCTATGACATTCTGGAAAAGGCAAAACTCTGGAGACAATGAAAAGATCAGTGGTGGCCGGCCAGGGGTTGAGGAGCGGAGTGATGAACAGGTAGAGCACAGAGGATGTTTAAGGCAGTGAAAATACTCTGTATGAGACCATAATGGTGGAGACGTGTCACTGTACATTTGTTCAAACCTACAGAATATACAAAACCAAGAGTGAACTGGAATGTAAACTGTGCACTTTGGGTGATAATGATGTGTCCATGTAGATTCACTGATTGTAACAAATGTACCATCTGTTGGGGGATGCTGATAATGGGGGAGGCTCTGTGTGTATGGGGGGAAAGGGGTATGTGGGAGACCTTTGTACCTTCTCCTCAATTTTGCTGTGAACCTAAAACTGCTCTAAAAAAATAAAGTCTTTAAAACAAAATTACATTCTAGTAGTAGAGACAGACCCATCTTATCAAAGTAGAGAATATCAATATACGTACCAGGCAGGCAGGAGAATAGGGCTCAAAACCCAGCTGACTGGGGCTTCCCTGGTGGCGCAGTGGTTAGGAATCCTCCTGCCAATTCAGGGGACACAGGTTCGAGCCCTGGGCCGGGAAGATCCCACATGCCGCGGAGCAACTAAGCCCGTGCGCCACAGCTACTGAGCCTGGGCTCTAGAGTCTGTGAGCCACAACTACTGAGCCCACGTGCCACAGTTACTGAAGCCCATGCACCTAGAGCCCGTGCTCCGCGACAAGAGAAGCCACCACAATGAGAAGCCCGCGTACCACAATGAAGAGTAGCCCCTGCTCGGTGCAACTAGAGGAAGCCTGTGTGCAGCAACGAAGACCCAACACAGCCAAAAATAAATACATAAATTACCAAAAACAAACAAAAAAACCCCAGCTGACTGGTAGCTTCTCGTCTCCCAGAATGCATATGACACCCCCCTACACACAAATTGACAGGGTGTCCTACTTGGTCTGTTGAGTGTGTTCAGAGACTTAAACAAATACGTATGGAACTCCTACACTTTTCCAGGCCCCGTTCCAGCTGCCACAGTCAGAGCAGCAACTGTACAGGTACACTGTTGTCCTGGTGGCGTCAACAGTCAGGAGAGGACGTCGGAGTTCAGTCTCATTGTATTTACCGCCAGTAACCAGCAGGCTTACTCTGGAGCGTTTGCTCAGCGTAATCATCGTTCAGTATTTACCTGGCTTTTTGGTCATCTTTTAAAATAATGCCCAGAAAAAGGCTCATAAGAAAAAAGCAGAATCCCTGAGACCAGAGACAGCCTCTCTTGCTCCATTTCTAGAAAAAAATCTCATATGGGGGAAGCATCTCCACCTGGTAGCTCAGAATTATCTAGGAGTTTGTGGGGAGAAAAGATAGTTTAGGTAAATGGTACAACCTGCTACAGAGCAGTTCACGCTTTTGAACTCTCCCTCGTTCTTTACTGCTCTCTCCCCCCCTATTGCCTTCCCTCGCCACCACCCTCCCTCCGCAAAACAGTCATCGCTGTCATCGTGAGGGATCTGCTGAGAAATGGCAGGGTGCGCTTCCTGGGGACCAGCTGCTGGACTGGGGCCCATCCATCTCCCCTGCTCCCATTTCTCCGCCTCCCTCTTGCTGGCGTGTCCGAGCTGCAGCCATGCTGTGCACTCGAAAGCTGTCCCACGGTCACATGGAGGGGGCTTAGCTTTTATCACAGGACAGCTTTCCATGGGAAACAGGGTCTCTGGGAAGCAAGTCCTTTTGGGAGGAGGCTGTGTGTTCTAGCTTGAGGGTAGAAACAGCCAAGCAGTGTTCCTGCTTGACCCCTTACACACACACACACACACACACACACACACACACACACACACACACTTCTCCACCCCAGGGAAAAGAAAAATATCTGATGATTATCTCATGACTGACCCTGGTTCCCCAAAGGCAGCTGGTAATTGTTAAATTGAGAGAATCATGGAACACTTTCTAAGTGGAAAGGCTCATCAAGAATAGATCAGGAACGGGTAAAGTTGATAGTTATAAACCCATTTCCATAGAAATGGACTTATTAGCGGGCACGCCAGCTGCCGAGAAGTAAAAGACCCCCTTCCTCTGGTTTGAGGGAAATGACTTAAAATAAAAACTGATGCATAAAAGTGACTCTGACTGGATTGTTATTCCATTTGTAGCTGGTCTTGGGCAGATTCCGGTAGCAGGTCCACAGGAGAAGAAGCCACCCACAGTTAAGGGAGGGCCTGCCTTCCCACGCAGACCCAAAGACTGGCCACTTCTGCACCCCAAGACCGGAGTGCGGGTTTAGCAGGATTAAACTGCTGATAACAGAGTTACGGTCCTTTTCTTCTCGTGCTGGATTTTCACTTTCTCGGCGGTAGTTTTTCTGAAGTTTACTGAGTGCTGAGACCCAGGAGGCATTAGCAGCAGCTCCTTAGATCTGCTTACAAGCACGGTGCCGACTAAAGGGAAACTGAAGATCTGATCTGACAGGGCCGAGCATCTCTTACAGGAGGAGACTTAACAGGTGGATACGTGGAGAATCCCTGTGATCAGAGAAGTGACTTGAGGCTGGGGTGTGGTGGCTGGGAAAGGGAGGTGACCGAAGCCGAGAACCGAGTGCCCAAGTTCCTAAGATCCTGAAATCCCTCTCGCAGGGCCCCGGGAAATAGGGGTCCCCTGTTCCCATGTGAGCCCACTGTCATCCTCTCATGAGGCCAGGTCCCTTATTCAACACACATTCCCTTCCCCGTGCAAAACAGCATGTGCAAATAGATAACTTGGTGATTCATAGCTCACGGGTACCCACACCAGGACAACCTGGCTAGGTAATTTTAATAAATTTATACTTCAATTTAAATAGGCACTTCTGGCCAGTAACCACTGTATTGGACAGAGCAGTATCAGAGAGTTTCTTAAAACCTTGACTAAATGGAGAAAACGTTGGACGTGACGAATTCTAATGTAGTTCTATTTGGGGTAGAGTTCTGTATCAGGCAGGTCACTGTAACCTAGTTTTGCCAACACTATAGCTATACTGTGGCTGTTTAAAAAAAATTTTATTGGGGTGTAGTTGCTTTACAACGTGGTGTTAGTTTCAGGTGTACAGCAAAGTGCATCAGTTATGCATATACATACATCCACTCTTTTTTAGATTCTTTTCCCATATAGGTCATTACAGGGTATTGAGTTGAGTTCCCTGTGCTATACAGTAGGTCCTTATTAGTTATCTATTTCATATGCAGTAGTGAGTATATGTCAATCCCAATCTCCCAATTTATCCTTCTTCCCCATTGCCCCCTGGTAACCATAAGATTGTTTTCTACATCTGTGACTCTATTTCTGTTTTGTAAATGAGTTCATTTGTACCATTTCTTTTATTCCAAATATAAGCAATATTATATGATATTTGTCTTTCTCACAAGGAGCTAGAAGATTTAAAGAACAAATTTACTATAGCTATCTGTCAATACTGTGGTTTCTACCCTGTTCTTAAGTCTTCGTGGTTGCGGGGTGGAGGAACTGGCCACGGTAGGAGATTCTGTTGGGCAAGCAACAGGCAACAGGCTTTTTTTCAAAACTCTTTCCTGGGCTTCCCTGGTGGTGCAGTGGTTGAGAGTCCGCCTGCCGATGCAGGGGATGCGGGTTCGTGCCCCGGTCTGGGAGGATCGCATGTGCTGTGGAGTGGCTGGGCCCGTGAGCCGTGGCCGCTGAGCCTGCGCGTCCGGAGCCTGTGCTCCGCAACGGGAGAGGCTGCAACAGTGAGAGGCCCGCGTACCGCAAAAAACAAAACAAAACAAAACAAAAAACTCTTTCCCTACAGGTTGTGAGTTCGGTGTCTGGGCTGCAGATCTTGCCCTAGGTCCCCAAAGGTAGGGAAGAGGCTTCCCAGCTCATTTTAGTCCCGGCAGGCCCATTGTTGGTAAAGGAACAGGTCGGTTGGGGTCACTCAGGCTTTCGGAGCTGTGAATCCTTCACTTTGCTGTCATATTGCTTGGATCCAGATACAGCTAGATTCAGAGTGATGGTCAAAGACTTATGGAACAGAAGTCGTCCACAAATCCCATGCTGGATGGCTCTTTGTTTTACCTCTCTGTTTAGTAGCTTCTCGCATCAGTGCAATAGTCAGCCTATAATTTATAAGTTCATGTCCTTATGAGAGGCTCTCCCTGTTTAGAAAGATGCGGAGCAGGACACTTGCCCTTTTCACTTATGTGTGCCCCGTCCACTTTCGTCCCCCTCCTCCAAACAATGTGCAGTGTTCAATGTTGTCACTCCATGAATGAAGGCAGGTGGGGATTTCTTACACCCCACCCCATCCCGTTGCAGGCTGAGGACATGAAGAACCCGGCGTGGCTCCTTATTCATGGGGGATTTCTTACATCCCACCCCATCCCGTTGCAGGCTGAGGACATGAAGAACCCGGCGTGGCTCCTTATTCATGGGGGATTTCTTACACCCCACCCCATCCCATTGCAGGCTGAGGACATGAAGAACCCGGCGTGGCTCCTTATTCATGGGGGATTTCTTACATCCCACCCCATCCCATTGCAGGCTGAGGACATGAAGAACCCGGTGTAGCTCCTTATTCATGTAGCTCATAGTTGATGTCACGGACGAGGCACCTTATGGGGTCCTTTCCCATCCTTGGTCTCACAATGCTTTCACAAGCCCACGTAGGCACCAATGTTCTCCCCAAATTCTAAAGCTCAGAGTTTGCACCACGGGTCCACAGCCACACAGGTAAGCAAGTAGACGTAGAAACAGCCAGAATCCAGGCTGTGCCTCACAGTTGGAGAAATGGTGGCCCTAGATGAAGGTGTCGGGCCACGTCCCGTGTGTGGTGCCTGGATCGTGGCGTCCGCAGGCGTGGGGTTGGGGAGGACTGAGCGGTGACAGTGCCCAGAGATGCAGTGCTGTCCGAGGTCCTCATTCAGGGAAGGACAGGGCCCTGAAGACGGATGGCCTGTCCACTCGGAGGTGTGGGCCGTCTGTGGGCAGCCTGTGAATCAGGCTCTATCGACACCGCCTGTGACCTGTTGGACTTGGCGATCCTTCTTTGGGTTGACAAAGAGGAATGTGGCAATTTATCGCGTTCTTGACACTCTGCTGAGTCTCAGGTGTTAAACTGCACTTTACTGTGTGTTTGTTTTGCAGAAAAAATGGCTCCTTCTATGAGATCTTGCAGGTGGACTTTGGAATTGACAACAGCAGTGGCCCGGCTGGCGCCCAGCAGATCACCTGGCAGGTGGAGTACCCGGTGGAGGATGCCACGAGGGAGCTGGTTGTCTCTGAGATCTTTGTCAGCCACACCTCCTTCGTGGGCATCGTCCCGCTCGCAATGGTGAGATGTCGGGCTTTGG
>NW_020174645.1:3514089-3550066 GCF_003031525.2 Neophocaena asiaeorientalis asiaeorientalis | reverse complement strand
AATTTTTTTTTTTGTTTCTTTTTTTTTTTTTTTTTTTTTGCCTCGCCGTGTGGCATGTGGGATCTTAGTTCCCCGACCAGGGGTCAAACCCTGGCCCCTGGCAGTGAAAGCCCGGAATTCTAACCACTGGACCGCCAGGGAATTCCCTGAGTACTTTTAATATTCAAAGAAACGTGAGCATTTTATAATCTGCTGTTTTCTATGCACCTTGAAGTTGCTTGAGCAGGGGAAATACACTTAAGTTATATTTTATTTACTTGCTTTCTGTAACGCCTCCTTGGAAACTAGGGCCTGCTGTGTAAATCCGCCTTCCTTTGTGGATACTGCTGAACCGTGTCCCGGGGAGCCCGTGTTTTTTATTGGCTCAGCCTGTGTGCATCTCGGGACCGAGTGTTGTCCTGGGTGAAGACAGTTGCATTGAAGTGCGTCAGGAGTGTGTGGTGGCAACGGCCTCTCTATATGCTGAGTAAGCAGCCCCTGGTCATTGAAGTGCATCAGGAGTGTGTGGTGGGAACGGCCTCTCTATATGCTGAGTAAGCAGCCCCTGGTCAATTGCCCTGAGAGTTCCCATGTAGCTTGGGGATTGGCAAACTCTAAAATGCAGATGGACCGAAAGAGCCTTATTGGGAACTGACCAGATGAACCTGGATAGGGTCCCAGAGACCATAAAACCACACGTGTTTCTGTTTCTGGCCTGGGGGTGACCAGCTCTCTCCTCTGAGCTTGGCCGAAGCTCTATTCACAGTCAGGCTCAGGGAACGTCTCTGAGAACAGTGTCGTGGACAAGGTTCCAGAACCTTAAAAGGTGGTGCCGATGGGTCACAGGGATAATAAACCCTGGGAGTGCAATATTGCTAATGCCCTTTCCCACACTGGAAATGTCCAAATACATTCTGCACTGCTTTGACCTTCCTGTCTGGGACCAAAGCATGGGTGTCCACACCGAGCGATTCTAGGACAGTCTGGGGGCACTTCTATCATCCCTACTCAAAGTTGGATACCAGGGGTGAGATCCTTGCACATAAAACCCTCTGTCCTACAATTAATTCTGCAATCCCCATATTTGTGTTATTGACTCTTTGCCCCAAAACTCCCTTTCCCTACGTCTCCCCATATCTGGCTCCTTCTTGATTCGACTGTTAAGAGGCACCTTCCCTGACCAGGAAAGCCAAGCTGGCTCTCCATTCCCCTTGCCCATCCCTCTCTGTCTACATCTTCATCCTCTTCCATCTTCTTCATAGATATTATCAGTGTTTGAGGTTTACGATTCATCATCTGTGTTCCTCCCCAGAAGGACAGATCCATGACGGTAGGCTTCCCATCAGTTTTGTCCACAGCTGTGTCCCCAGCACCTAGAACAATGCCTGGGGCACTTACGATCTGTCAAGTGAATGACTGAATCCCGTGCTGTAATCTGAGCTACCGGGATCATCTAGTTCTTGAAGGCTACACGGTTGGAGATGATCTACACCAGCAGTGATCTGCATTTTGGTTTGAGGGCGGCCACAGTTCCGTGGGAAAGAGCCCCGTGAAGGGGCAGAGGTGGATGGATGGGGATTTGGGGACAGAGTGAGACAGTCCTATGTTCCCTTTCCCAGGACCTTTTCTATCAATTCTCCAGATCGACCAAGATCTGGCTGAGGTTGTGTTATCTCTTTACTCGAAGTCCTTAGGATTTTGCTGTATGTCTCATGAGTACCAGTCAGTTCCCTGGGGCTTCTGCAGCCTCCTGCTCTTGTAAGGATGAGTGTCGTGCCTTTCTCTTGTGGGCAGGTGTTGGTTCCGAGAGGAGCTAGAAAGTGATGTATATTGACCTGCCAGGAGGCTGGAACCAGGACGGGGTATGGACCTGCAGTCAGCCCAGTACAGCCCACCGACCAATCCAGCTTGCCGCCTGCGTTAGTAGAAAATGTCTTATTGGAACACAGCCTGTTCATTTGTTCTGAATTGTCTAGGTTTGCTTTAACGCCGTGATGGCAGAGGTGAGCATCTTGGACAGAAAGTGTATCCTTGGTCAGAACTTTAATGTTAGCATCTTGTAATAAAGTAACCTAAGGAGAATACTGGTGAATGGGGACTATTATTCTGTTGTTATAGGGCTTCAGCGCATATTGTCTCCTAGTGTGGCCTTTCCCAATGAGACCTTTGCTTGGTGAGACCCTCCAATGCTCTTTGGCCAGAGGTGAACTCTTCTGTCACGATGCTGCCTGAAGACCTAACTCATGGCACTGGTCTGAGTGGGGTGCTCGTCACTGGGTCAGGGCACATGGTGGGATGGGACAGAACCTAGGGCAGAAGGAGGTGGTGAAACGTGGGCAAGGATGGAGAGCCTGGCAGAACAGGAAAGGAGGGCAAGATACAGGTTGGCTCGGACAACCTTTCCTCGGCTGCCAACACTCCCCCATGGGGCTCATCTTCTGTGCTGTTCCTGTATTAGTGACAGGTGCCTGGTGCAGCCCTGGGAGGGGTCCAGCGGATGCGAGCGGTGCGCTCATTTTGGCTGCATTGCCGGCGCTGGTCTGTTCTCTGTGGCACTCGCTCCGCCATCCCCCAGCTTCTCCCCCGCTGGAGCCGTCTGAGCTGCTTGCTTCTCCCTGGCTTCTCCGAGGAGGCTGGTGTCTGTTTGCTGTGCTCACCGCAGGTCTGTGACGATTAGTGTCTCCCCATCTGGCTGATCTTTACTTAGGGATGGTTTCTCGCATTTGGCTTTAATTCCCACTGGCTGGGAAGTGCCAGGGTTGGATGGTTGAGTGGTGTCATGTATCGCAGCGCACCTCCTGCATCCCTGTGAAGAGTGGCTCTGAAATGCTTCCAAGGGACCAGAGCTATTTAGTAAAGTTTGCGGTGGAACCAGAGTTGGTAGTTCATCTTTTCTCTTTAATCAGTTGTTTTAGCTGCTTTCCAAACCCGTAACTGCCGCAGAGTGGCCTTCAGGGGAGCATTTTGCCTACTGCTCTTAGGGTGTAAGTAACTTTTATGTAATTCTTCCTTCCCGCCCCCCTTCTTCTCCGTTCCCTTCATCCCCCTCCCCCTCCTCCTACTTCTTCTCAGTGGCAACTAACCCTGGACCACTTATGCGTGATGTGAGGGTGCTAGATTACTCGTCCATGGAATGTTCAAACAAAATTGGGCTTGTTATTGTATCAGTCTGCTGAGGGCTGGAAGCCACTTTTGTAGTTAGGACAGAAAAACTTGAAGTGGAAGCACTAGCACTCAGGTACACAGGAAGTAGGACAGATGATAAGCCAGGAACAGAACACAGGAAACTCAGGAACCATAGCCGGAGTGGGAATCTACCCACCCCTGTGCTGGGAGGCAGGAGGAGGTGATCCTGGGGCCCAGGGATGGGGTCCCCTAAGGAACACCGTCTTTGGGGTCAGCGCCTCTGGGAGCCAGAACCCATCAGGGGAAGGCTTGGGAATGGATCTGAGGGCAGACAGGCTCCGGCCGATGCCCTTTTGTTGTACGATGTGAGTCTGAGGTCCCAAGGTGTCCCGGAAGCCTGTGCATTCAGCACCTGGCCACGCTGAGCCTCGGTCCTGCTCACGTCTTCTCATGGCTCACCCTTGGCCCAGAGCGCTCCATTTGGTTGATTTCTTGTCTCTTTCACCTTCAAAGCCAACTCTCATAGAGGGTTCTCCTGGCCACTCCAGCTAAATTCGTTCTCTCTTTCGTCTATAATTCATGCTTATTTACGTGATGCTTTATGCACTGCCTGTCTCAGTCTGGCTCCAGTCACGAGAAAGAATTTGAGCAGGGAGAGGTTGATATAAAGGACCGTTAATTATAACAGGGACTAGAGTGATGAGAGATTGCTTGCTAAGAAGTGAAGAGAACTCTGAAGAATATGGGAATGGCTGAGTCAGGAGCCTCCACTGCCCTGGGGTGGAGTTAGGGCATCTGAGCCAGAGGCCTTCCCCCAACCTTCCGAGATCTAGACCTCGCTGGAGAGGGTGCACTCACAGCCCACTGAATGAGGAGAAGCTGCTGAGGTAGCATACCAGTGGAAATGGCTGGAAGTCTGGGGACAGCTGTCCACAGGGAGCTGTCTCTTCAGAAGCGCTTGCTACCAAACCACTCAAAGTGGACGCTGGTGAAAGCTGCAGGGCACTGGGTGCTGCAGGAGGTGGACACAAGGGTTGGGGCGGGGGGAGCCACCAGTGCTGGAAGAGTGCCCCAGAATCAGAAAGCACACACTTTCCTACTCAAGTGTCTCTCCAGCGCCCCCTACTGACATAGCGTAACTCTTGCCCATCGGCAAAGGACAACTGTTAAAGGCTCAGATCCATTTTCCCAGAGCAGGTCATGAGGGGTGAATTTGGTTGGAGCCAAGAGGCACTGAATTGATGACCAGAATACTCTCTGTCTTCCTCCACTGGATCACAAGCTCCTCAATGGGAGGGACCCTGTTTGTTTTGCTCACCAGATGTTTTCTCAGCACCAAACGTGGTGCCTGATACACAGTATCTGCTCAGCAAATGAGCAAATGGTTATATTTACCATCAGAACCTGAACCCACTAGCTGGATAGCCCTCATCTGCTGTATTAGTTTCCTTTTGCTGCTGTAACAAATCACCACAAACTTAATGCTTTAAAGGAACACAAATTTATTATCTTAAGAGTCTGGAGGTCACAAGTCTGAAATGGGTTTCTGCCAGTTTTGTTATCCTATTGATTTACCTGGTTGGGGGGGGCGGGCGTCCATACTGACAAAATTTTCAATTGTTTTCTCCTTTGAGTTAGTTGTCAAGGAAATATTTTGGTCAAGAGTACAGGCTCTTGGGTCAGCCTGCCTAGATGGAAATTTGGACCCCAGTGTTTACTAGTTTTGTCATCTTGGGCAAGTCACTTAACCTCTCTGAAACTCAACCTTCGTCATCTGTAAAATGTAAAAATGAGGTTGCCTGCCTCTTAGAGTTTTATGAGGATTAAAGATGTACTGCAGGAACACAGCTGACAAAAATCCAGGGGAGGGAGAGGACCCCAAACTCTCCTTGAGATCCACTCCCTCCACCCCCAATTCCATTTTACTCCTCAACCCTTGCTTAACCCAAATTATTTAACAAACTCAAGTGCCTATTGTGGAAAAAAAAAAAGAGGAGCACGTTGGCCTGGCACATTGTAAACACTCAATGATATTTAGCCATCGTTGTTTTCATCATCACCATTGTGCTGTCCGACCACGTGTAAATATATGTGTCAGATTTGGGTGAAGGTCAAACAGAAGTTCAATCTCGGTACAGGTGGTGGATTCTCCACCTAGAGGAAAGAAAGAGCTCGATTTGATGAATCAGATACAGCTGTGGTGCAGGATGGAGAGGAATGATGATGGTGGGTAGGTAGTCAAGGCGGCTGCTGCCCCCTGAACATCTCACTCAACCTCACAGCCTCCTCTGAGGAGGGACTGCTATCTTGGGCTTCAACCCCAGTATTACGATTTAGAAGGTTGCTGCCACAGTGTGTGAGCCTGTGTAGTGTGGGGTGCTGTGGACACCCCTCGGGTAGCAAACCAACCTCTACTTCAAGAAGGTAAATATGCAGCTTTAGGGGAAATCATAATAAAACTGGGAAGAGACCCCAGGCGTGGAAGCCAGGGTGGGGCTGATGCAATAGTCCAGGCAGGAGGGTCTGTAGAAGGACAGAGAGTGGTGATGTACTCATCCACCCACTCATCCATCCATGCATCCATGCATCCACCCATCCATCCATCTATGCATCCATCCATCCATCCATCTATCCATCTATCCATGCATGCATCCATCCATCCATCTATGCATGCATGCATCCATCCATCCATCCATGCATGCATGCATCCATCCATCTCTTGGTCCATTCGTCCACCCATCTGTCCATTCATCTGCCCATCCATCCATGTATCCATCCCTCCATCCATCCGATGGTCCATCGATCCATCCATCGAACGATCCATCGATTGATCGTCGATCCATCCATCCGTCCATCCGTCCATCCATCTGGTCAATCGTTATACAATCGACCACTTATTTAGCATACACTGTGTGGTGGATTCATTACTTTTTGGTGCATGGAAAGGGATAAAATGGAATTGATGGAAATTTTGAGTTGATCACCAGGCCTTGGAAACCATTGTGTCTCATGTTTCCATTTTAGCAGACAGCACAGATGGTCAACACCTTCAAAAATCCCATCTTAAAAAGGGCAGTCAGAAAAGAGGAGTGTCGCAACCTAGGGCAATAACGATGTTCTCTGCATCATCTTTAAAATCTAAAATTTAAAAATAGTCTTTGTGCTGCCCCCTCCATGGCTGGGAAATGCCAACTTTGTGCCTGTTTCTCTTCCCTTCATAAGGAAAAGCCCTTCTTTTCTTTATGAAAGCATGAGTTTTCTTTTCTCCCCCACCCCCCCCCAACTCTGTCCTTCATTCCCTTTCAACTCTCTGCAGTTTTATGTCCAATTACCCAACTTTGAGCTTAGAGATTTATTTCCGTGGGTGGCTTGGAGTTTAGGGTTGCAGCCCACCATTCCACTACAGTTCTTAAAACTAAAAAGCCCAGCTCTACTCATGCAGATCAGAAACACATTATCTTTCAAAACGTTGGAATCAACAAATGAACCTGCTTGGTGAGTTTCTAAGCAACTGGGCACACAAGCAAGGAAAAAGCAAGAGATAATCAGATGCCTTTTTAGCCGTCTTGGCCTGAAACTTTACAGCAAGGCCTGGGCACAAATACTTCTTTATTTCAAATAATATTTGTGGGTCTACTCTGTGTTCTAGTGAATGACGATGAACAGACACACAGAGTCCCAGCCCTCCCGGTGCTTACATTCTAGGAGAGGAGAGTACGGAATATAAGAGACAAGTACATCTGATCACTTCAGACAGTGATGTACGCTGTGGAGAAATTCACGCTGGGTCACAGAACAGAGACCCTGGGATGGAGGCGGGCAGTGCTAAGTGATCAGGAAGCTGTCTGTCTAAGGACCTGGCGTTTGCTCTGAGAACTAACTGACGAGCAGCCAGCTCTGGAGGGCTGTGCAGGAAGCGCATTTCAGGCGGAGGGAGCAGTGTGTATCGTCAGGCAGAATTAAACTTGGTTTATTCGAGGAACTCAAAGAAGGCCAGGCTATTGGAATGTAGACCGCAAGGCGGGGGTCAGCGGGGGAGGCAGGGGAAAGAGATGAGATTGGAGAGGAAGCCAGGGGCAGCTTTTGCAGGCCTTGGTAGTAACAGATAACCTTTCATGGGCTTTCCAGTGTCCAGTTATTGGTGTCTGTATTAGCTTCCTCTTGCTGTTGTAACAAATTACCGCAAACACAGTGGCTTTAAACAACACAAATCTATCTTGCAGTTCTGGACATCAGAATTCTGAGACGGGTCTAGAGGACAAAATCAGGGTGTCGGCAGAGCTGCATTATTTTGGAAGCTCTAGGGGAGAATCTTTTCCTTGCCCTTTCCAGCTTTGAGAGGCGCCCGCATTCCTTAGCTCATGACCCCATGTCACACATCACTCTGACCTCTGCTTCTGTTACCGTGTCTCCTTCTCTGACGCTGACCCTCCAGCCTCCCTCTTGTAAGGACCCTTGTGATCACACTGGGCCACTGCATAACGCAGGACACTCTCCCCAGCTCAGCATCCTTAACTGAATCACATCTGCAAAGCCCCTCGGTTGTGTAAGGTCACATATTCACAGGTTCTGTGTCAGGCAGTGCCTCCGCAGCTGCGTGACCTTGGGCAAGTGACTTAAGTGTTCTGTGATGGCTCAGTTTCCCCATTGGGAAAATGGCCCAGGGCTGTGGTGAAGTCGCATGTGGGAATTTCCCAGAATAGAGCCTGGCGTTAAATTAGTTGTCCGAAATAGGAGTGGTGGCCGTTAGCTCAGGACGGTAGTAGCACGCAGAGTGGACAAGAGAAGGGACTTCTGGCACCGTGGTATTTTGAGGTCATTGGATTAGACAAGACACAGGTGTGACGTGTAGCGAGGAGTTTTCACGGTGGGAGCCTGCAGAGCCGGAGGGGGACCGTGTCAGGGGAGCCCAGGCTGATGAGCATTCTGGCTCTAGCTTGCAGGTGGGGAGCTATATCTCTGAAAGATGTTTTCCTTTCTTTTTCTTCGATTCTTGCTCCCATAGAGGGAGGCGTTCCTCCTCCTGCTTCCCCATCCCGGCCGCCCAGGGCAAAGCCATATGAAACCATATTGATTTGTTGGCACTCTGCTCCCTTGCTGTCTGGGTCCAGGCTGCCGGTCCAGTGGCTGCAATTCACTCCGCTTGCCTTGTTGAAATTCCAAGTGTTCTGTACACCCTGTATTTTCTTGGGATCGTAGTCCTGGTGGCACAAAACAATCAGGGACTTAAATCTCGTGAAGCTCCTGTTTCATGTCACAGGGCGTCTCTCTCCCTCCCTCTGTGGCTGTTTTCTTCTTTGCCCGTTTGCTCTGCATGTGGCCCAGGATGCAGAGGGGGCAGACGTTGTCCTGGGAGTCTCCAGCCCAGATCCAGCTCTAAGGAGGGATGTTTTGCCCCAGGCAAGGTCCAGCAGGCACCTCCTGGGCCTCTTGGGGTCTGTTACAGCTCCAGGGGGTCTTAAGTAATTAAGTCGGTAATTCAGAAAGCTTTGAAGGCTTGTGGATAGCTTTTTCCCCTGTCCTTTGTCTTTTGTTTTGTTTAAAACTTAAAAGTAAAATCGAACTGAATAGCGCTTGAATGCATCCTCCTAAAATCTTACGGATAAGGCTCAAGCGTTCACGGACTACCTGCAATTCCAACCCCCTTCCCTAAATGAACTCCATTTTATCCTTTTATTTTTTTCATCCAGGGCTTTGTATCTACCTTCATACACAGATATGTGGCTGCAGACAACAAAGGATTTTGTTTTATATGTGGCTGTGTGTGAAAACAAAGGGCATTGTGCTGTGTATCACATTCTTTACAGCCAATACTGTGTCTCGGAGGCTTTTTCATACCCGTGTGAATTAGAGCTGCCTCGTTCATTTTTTTAAAAACTGCTCTTTAGTAGTCTGTGGTAGGCTATTCCATAGTTTATTTCCCTACTGATGAATATTTAGGTTGTTTCTATTTCTTTCTTTTTTTTCTCTCTCTCTCTCTCTCCCTTTTTTTTTTCTTCTACTACCATGAATCTTGTAAAGCTCCACCTGGTTTAGAGGTGAAAAGTGGGTTCTAGATCATGTGCCAAGGTGTAGGGGCTGTTAGAGGCAAGAGTGAAACTGGTGATCAGTCAATAGTCTGTGAGTTTTCCTGGGGCTGTCATGAAGAATTACCACCATCGGCATGGCTTAACACAACAGGGGTGGATTCTCTCATCGTTCCGGAGGCCAGAGTTCTAGAAACAAGGTGTTGGCAGGTCGGTGGCCTATGTGCAGCCCCTCCCTGCTTCTTACCCCTGTAGTAGGTTAAATAGTGTCCCTCCCCCGCCCAGATTCACGTCCACTGGAATCTCAGAATGTGACCTTATTTGGAAAAAGGGTCTCTGCAGATGTGATTAGTTACGATGAGGTTATACTGGATGCTTAAATTCAACGCCCAGTGTACTGTTGAGGAGGGGACACGCAGAGACGCAGACACACACACAGCCCTGTGATGACAGAGGCTGAGATGGGAGTGATGTGGCCACAAGCTAAGGAATGCCTGGGGCCACCTGAAGCTAGAAGGCAAGGGAGAACCTAGAATCTTCAAGTCATCAGAGGCAGCACAGCCCTGCTGATACCTTGTTTCTAGAACTCTGGCCTCCTACACCTTCAACATCTTCAGTGCGATTTGATGTTCTGGAAAATGACTCTAAAAGCCTATTAGGTCTTTAGTCATTAAATCAGCTACAAAGCCTTCACATTCTGTAGTGTTGATTAGACTCCACTTACCAGGAAAAGAAAGAGATTCCAATGCCTCTGAAAGGTATGTTTGTGGAACCCTGACTTCCAAAGTCCATCCAGATGACCTGCGTCCCGCTTCTTCCACCAAAGCTAGTGAGTCGGTGTAACAACACCTTGCTATAGGAATCCAGGGTAAGCCTGACTCAGCTCCGTCTTTGAGGCTTTCCTTATATATAAAAAAGAGCAAGGTGGTCTGCAAGCAGCCGTTCCCTTGGCTATATAGTCAGAGTTTCACCTGATTGAGCCAACCTGTTCACAGCTGAAAGGAGCAATTTGAATTGTCCAGGAGAAGGTGTGTCCAGTGGACATACTTTACAAATGACCAGAAATAACCATTTTGGTTAGATTGAAGCCACACACTTTGTAAGTGCCACCACAGGCACCTGTCAAATTGCGGGATGCAGGTCAACTCCCCACAGCCGAGCGTTATCCTGACACGTGATACCAGTGAGCATATTCAGTGAACCTATCGCCGCAGTGGCCCCATAGCTGGCTGTAGCTGTTCTGTCATTTCCTAACTTACTTAAAAATAACAGTATAAAAAAGATTGCCCTTGGAGAGTGAACTGGAGTCAGCTAAGTGGAAAAGGAGAAGGAAAAAGCCCATTAAGATGTTTGGTTCCACTGACCCGTGCCTTTCTGGCAAACCTTTGCTGACATATAATATCTGAAGATGAACTGGAAAAACAGACCCAAGAAGCAAGCCTAGGGATGAAACTGGTGGCTATCAGTTGAGGGAACGAAGGGATGGAAGTCTGGGTGTTTCTGTTACAGTAATGTGACATGACAGATTTCCAAGGCTCTGTCAATACCGTGAATACTTACGACCTATCTATCTCACCAAAAACCTCCGTCAGGCGGCACATCCAGCAAAGACTCCTGCTCGGGAATTGTTCTGTTCTGTTGGGTGATGAGCCCTGAATGACAAAATTGAGATCAATTAGGTGAAGGGTTTGTGCTTCTGTTTAACACGGAGGCTGTATTCTGAAGAAATAAATTTCTTTTTGAAAAAAAAATCTCTTTTGCTGTTGGCGGGTGAACTGGATTATTTGTCACAAGAAGGAGTTGCCCATATGCAAGTGTTTCTGGGTACTGACCTCCAGGGGCCTCCTCTGAGACTCAGGTTCCTGTTTTGTTTGCTTGTTTGTTTGTTTTTAACATTTTTATTGGAGTATAATTGCTTTACAATGGTGTGTTAGTTTCTGCTTTATGACAAAGTGAATCAGTTATACATATACATATATCCCCATATCTCTTCCCTCTCGTGTCTCCCTCCCTCCCACTCTCCCTATCCCACCCCTCTAGGAGGTCACGAAGCACCCAGCTGATCTTCCTGTGCTATGCGGCTGCTTCCCACTAGCTAGCTATTTTACATTTGGTAGTGTATATATGTCCATGCCACCCTCGCACTTTGTCCCAGCTTACCCTTCCCCCTCCGCATGTCCTCAAGTCCATTCTCTAGTAGGTCTGCGTCTTTATTCCCGTCCTGCCCCTAGGTTCTTCATGACCTTTTTTTATAGACTCCATGTATATGTGTTAGCATACGGTATTTGTTTTTCTCTTTCTGACTTCACTCTGTATGACAGACTCTAGGTCCATCCGTGAGGTTCCTGTTTGAAATGACAAACCAGAGTCCTAGCAAACAAGAGGACTTTGCCCACCTGTGTGCTGGTCAGTGAAGGGACAGCCCCTTCTCCACAGCTGGGGAAGTGTGGAGGCATGTGTGCTTAAGAGGTGTCAGGCTGCCACAGCTTGGATCTAACTTGCCATTTACTTAAACTTTGTGATCTGAGCCGGCCTTTGGAGCCTCAGTCATCCTATCTGCAAAAGGGGTATGTAATATAATTCCTACTAGGACAACCTCAGCAGGTTACTTTGAGGATTAAATGAGGCAACAGTATATGTGCAGTTCTTGTTACAAAGTAAGAATACGATAGATGTCAGCAACTTCTTTTTATTAGTAACCCAGCATGCTTAAATGGGAGACATTTAAGAATAGTGGTGAAATTAAAAATATTTCCTAACAGGGTGGCATGGTCACTGACCTCACATGACCCATGGGACTAGATGCAGCTTGTAATTGTCGAAGTCCCTCCTCTCCCCCCAGCGCACACCAGCTGTACATCGGCCCCGCCTGAGAGAAACGGCAAATAAATGTTGCAATGTTTTTTTTTTCTTTGCATAGCTTATCGCAGAGTCCAGCACATCTTTTTCTAAATAACTTTAATTTTGCAAACTGCCAAGATGGCGTTTTTGATTGGCTTGAACTCTTTTTAAACAGCGCGAGGCGCAGCACGTGGCCGGGTCCCCCCGCCCGGCAGCTCCACAGGGTTCTTATCTTTGGGATCCTAAGCCTCCTGAGGACAGGCACACAGTCACACGTTTATAAAACGCTGCGGTGCCTGCAGTGCTGCAGATACCACAGGTCACCGGGCTTAACATCAGCCTCTCCAGGACCAGGTTCGCATGTGGATCGGTGGGTGGTGGGCGTGAGAGCAAAGAGGAAGGACGGGGACAGGAGAACAGGCTCGTTCCGCTCATCTCCCTAGTCCCAGTCTCCAAAATGCAGTGCGATTGGGTTTGAGCCAGTTGGGTCATGATTTTTATATCTGAAGGAAAGACCCTGACATCAGTGGATAAGGTACATGTGATAGAACCCAGAGAGGAAAATTCCAAACAAAGCAAAAAAAAAAAAACCCAAAGCAGGATCTCTAACAGATGCCTGCACTCCCATGTCCATTGCGGCAGTATTCACAGTAGCCAAGACTGGAAACAGTCTAAAGGTCTCTCGACAGGTGAATGGATAAAGTGATGGAGCCATCCAATGGAATATTACACAGCCTTAAAAAAGAAGGAAATCCTGTCCTGTGCAATGACAAGGATGAACCAGGAGGACATGTTGCTAAGTGAAATAAGCCGGTCACTGAAGGACAAATACTGTATGATCTCACTTAAGTGAGGAATCTAAAATATCCAACCTTGTAGAAGCAGAGAGTAGAACGGGGCTGGAGGGAGGAGTAAATGGGAGGTTGCTATTTAACAGGGGTACAATTTCAGTTATGCAAGAGGAATAAATTCTAAAGATCTGCTGTACAGTTACTGCAATGGTCCAGGCAGGACGGGATGGGACTTACACTGAAGGACGCTGAGACATTATCAAGGAGCAGAATTGCAAGTGTGCTTTTTGTTTGTTTGTTTTGTTTTTGCGGTATGCGGGCCTCTGACTGTTGTGGCCTCTCCCGCCGCGGAGCACAGGCTCTGGACGCGCAGGCTCAGCGGCCATGGCTCACGGGCCCAGCCGCTCCGCGGCATGTGGGATCCTGCCGGACCGGGGCACGAACCCACGTCCCCTGCATCGGCAGGCGGACTTTCAACCACTGCGCCACCAGGGAAGCCCACAAGTGTGCTTTTTGATGGGGAGCCTTCGAGCTGGTTCCTTTTCTTGCCCTGCAAGAAAACCATTTGAGGATTCTGGATTTCATTATGAATTAGGAGTAAAGTCTTGATCATCAGCTACATTTGTTGTTACCAGAGATCCCCTTTAAATTTGCCTCTACGTAATAGGAAATGGTTAGCCCGAAGGAAGTTTCTAAGAATAGGTGATTGGATATCAGCTGCGTTTGCAAGTGTTCCTGCATGAGGCAGACTTTGTCTGCTGTTGTGCTGTGTTGTTTATCGTCGTGGAGGTAAGTTGTGCTTCTTGTGATAATAAGCAGTGTGTTACCACAGCTGCCAGGTGTTTAACGGGTTAATCTCTGAGGTTAACGAAGGCGGTTGATTCCCCGGGAGTCTGCCTTCCCGGCTCTGTGGCTGCGCCCACACTCTGAGGTCTCAGCCTGCCTTTCAGGTCCTGCTCTGTGTCAAGGTGTTCTTGGAGAGGGTGCTTATTCATGGCACAGGCGCCAGAGGTGGGAGCTAATTATGCTTGTTCCTGCTCAACCGAGGCAAGAAGGTGGGAAACAGGTCAGCAGCGCCCTCCTTGGCAATGGATTTCAGCCCTCTCTGCTCGGTGGGAACATGGCAGAGAGCTTCTATATCTCTCAGGAACACTTGGTCACTCTATTTTCTTGATCTAAAGATCACAGATGTGATGGAAGGTCTTCAGGACTGGCCTGGGAGATACGTTTTATTTTTTAGTTCATTCCTCTTTTGCTTTTTTCCTTAACATCTCGGTTTTCGTTTCCTTTCTTGAAAATTCAGATTCTGCTAAAACGAACTATTGTAACCATCTAGCAAACCTTTTCAGATAGGTTCACGTTTCACTGATCATAGATTTAGAACACCCAGACTAGGGAAAGTTAACGCCGTAGAGTGTTGTATTCTTGTATTAGGATATGGAGGGAATTTCAGAGTACAAGTGCTCCCGAACCTTCAAGAACATTTAACAAGCGCTGTGCCAGTTGTCATTTTATTGCCTGTCAGCTCCCACTCTGCCCTTCTCTTCCTCCTGTGGGATCTTGGAGCTGGACCCTGCAAACATTTTTTTCCTTTGTCAGCTGGTGCACTGCTGGAGTTTTCCAGCAGAGGCCGCTGGAGAGACAGGGCAAGATGTAGCAGGGGCCAGGATTTTCTAACTGACTTCACTGTGGTCTGGTTTTTGTCCCCTGTGGCACAGCTCCCAACAGCATGCGAAGACACTGTGGTGATCATCACCCAGTGAGTTTCACTGGCCCGCAGGTGGGTGACTTCCTGCTCACCTGCTGGGGACCAGCTTGCCCATGGCCCCCAGCGTATTCTCCATCAGCACGGGGCCGCAGTCACGTCCTCTGCAGTGAGTCTGAACCTCAGCCTTGGGGAGAGGATGCGCTTCATGTTTTATCCTTTCTTGGGCACTCCGCCCCAGCCCTAGAGCTGGTCACTGGGGCTCACGTTTGCCATTCTTAGATTCTCTAGACTTCTTTTCTTCTCTCCTAGTTACCCACCTTTCATTAGTTGGAAATTCCCATCGTAATTTTTTCCTGATCAAATGACTGGTGCGGTTTCCGTCTCCTGACTGGACTCTTAACTGATACATCACCATATATGGTTATGTATTAACATCAAGAGACATTAGTGGTTATTTCCCATAACGAGTTCTGATTTGACTGATCATGTTTAAATATGTTTCCCCAGGATCCTTTCAGGCTACCTTTTCAGTGAATGAAAGCATAATTTTCTTTAAGCTTACTAGAGTATTACAGATACTGAAAAGTAATCACGCCATTTCTTTTCTGAACACTTGATGGTTTAGACCGGAGATTCTTACTCTTTAGTTCTAGAATCATGTGGGGAGCTAGTTTTTTTTTTTTTAAAGTAATATATGTTTAATCAAATGCCTATAAAACAACATTTATGTCAACTAGTCACTTGCATCTCAACTCAGTAGGGGAGCTAGTTTAAAATGTGGATTCTTACGCCTCGCCTCTAGAGGCTGAGTACTCTGATTTACCATTAAATGGCCTTTTCTGTGTATATTTTTCACACTTAATCCTCACAACCATCCTGTTAAATGCCTTGATTTCATTTTACTGCGTTATGGCTCAAAGAAGTATCTTGTAGGCAGGTGAGGGGTTGGTTCGGGGCAGAAACCAAGCCCAGGGCTTTTGATCTCAGACCCCATTTCCTTTCCACTACACTGCTTTTCTAGCACAGAATGAAACCTCCTTTCTGTTTCTTTCATACACAGGATGAGGAAGTCGAGTCAGGCAAATAATTTCAGTTTTCAAAATATTTTTTTTCTCATCGAAGAGAATGTGAAACAGAGACACCTGTAGAGAAGAAAATAAAAATCATCTTTTTTCCCACTCGCTAGAGGCACGTTGTGATGCGTGTAATTCCAGGTTCTTTTCTGTGCACCTGTCTTGTCTTTAACAAGAGATGGTCTTATTTTACGTTCTACCCTTTCGGGTTTTTTTGTTTTTTTAACATCTTTATTGGGGTATAATTGCTTTACAATGGTGTGTTAGTTTCTGCTTTATAACAAAGTGAATCAGTTATACATATACATATGTTCCCATATCTCTTGCGTCTCCCTCCCTCCCACCCTCCCTATCCCACCCTTCCAGGCTGTCACAAAGCCCAGAGCCCTAAGATTGCTTTGGCTCTTCGGGGTCTTTTGTGTTTCCATACAAATTGTGAAATTTTTTGTTCTAGTTCTGTGAAAAATGCCAGTGGTAGTTTGATAGGGATTGCATTGAATCTATAGATTGCTTTGGGTAGTATAGTCATTTTCACAATGTTGATTCTTCCAATCCAAGAACATGGTATATCTCTCCATCTATTTGTTTTATAGTTGGACTGGTTTGCTACCGTTGCATGATAAAGTTCCATAGAATTCAGCCTAAAGCCACAGTCATTTAGGGTCACTCATGCGGTGGCTGGGCAGCTGGGGCAACTGGGCCAGTGTGGCGGAGTTCAGCTGGGGTGGTCGCATGGGGTGCCTCTGGCTCTCATCCTTCTCCTGGGACCAGCCTGGGCCTGTTCTTTTCATGGCCATGGTCGACACACAAGAAGGCAAGCAAACTCAACCATAAAAAAGAAGGAAATAATGCCATATGCAGTAACATGGATGGACCTAGAGATGATCATACTAAGTGAAGTCAGTCAGACAGAGAAAGACAAATACCATATGATAGCACTTATATGTGGAATCTAAAATAGGACACAAATGAACATATCTATGAAACAGAAACAGACTCACAGACATAGAGAACAGACTTGTGGTTGCCAAGGGGGAGGGGGCGTTGGGGGGATGGATTGGGAGTTTGGGGTTAGCAGATGCAAACTAGTACACATAGGATGGATAAACAACAAGGTCCTCCTGTAGAGCACAGGGAACTATATTCAGTATCCTGTGATAAACCATCATGGGAAAGAATATGAAAAAGAATCTGTATGTATGTATAACTGAATCACTTTGCTGTACAGCAGAAATTAACGCAACATTGATTGTAAATCAACTATACTTCAATAGAATAAATTAAAAAAAAAAAAAAAGACAAGCAGAAATGCATGCAGTGCCTTGCAGCCTGGGCTGAGAACAGGAACACTGCTTCTTTGGCCTCCTTGCCGCAAGAGGACGAATGATTTTCTTTCTCTGCGCCTCGCCCCAGCCTCCTATATGCAAAGGAGAAAAACACTCTCACTTTCTCCTGAATTCCTCTCAGTAATAGCTCCTGTCACTTTGCGTTATCTATTTATACTCAAGCTCATTTAAAACACCATCTGATAAAATAACCTGTATAATTTTCTTCACAGTTGACTATGCGGAAAAAATAATCATTATGTTATTAGATCATGGCACTCTATTTGACGCGGGCTCTAAGCTCCCAGTGAAAGTGTTGAATAGCTTAAACTTCCCACAGAAATGGAAATGAAGAGGAGAATCCAGTCTGGGTTAATGCAGGCGCCTGGGACTCTGGAGGTTCACGGGTCTCCCTGCGGTGGGGGAACTGGATTTTTTTCTTCAGCAGAGGTGGAGAGAGGGGACCTCTGGGCTGAGGCTTGATGTGGGTAAATGTGGCCCTGCCCTTTGCCTGGCTCCGTTTTTTTAACCACTTCCTGTCGTCAGCATGTTTTCAAGCTCTAGTCCAGACAGAACAGTGTAACCGGGCCCCTGAGAGTCCTCGTGTGATGTAATCCCATTGCAAGAAAACCGAGGGTCACACATCCAAAGCCCACCTCGTCACTCTCCCAGGCCCTCCCTTGGGTCCTTAGAGGCCCCACCAGATGGGTCCCCTTCCCTTTTCTCAGCTCCCTTTTCTTAGAATGTCACTATTTTATTTCTCTATAAGGTTCCCTGTACCTGTTTCTTGGACAGTGGTTTAACCTCATGATGTAGATAAACTTCTAGATCAGTGGCTTCATTGCTTCGTTTCATTTCCTCTTAATCCCTTTCTGTGGCTTTAGAGTCTGAACTGTGTCCATCGATGGAAATATCCGAATATTTCCTGGGGGGTGAAGGGCACACTGCTGTGTGAGAGGTAAGGAGAGGAGCACGCGGTGATCCAGGCTGCAGAAGAGGGTTCAAGCTCCGCTCCTGCCTGAGCGTGCTCAAGACTGCCAAGTAAGGTTGTCCAGGTTGTGCACTGCTCATGGGCATGGCCTCGGCCATGTCAGCCACACTCCAGACATTGTAGAGTTGGGAATTAAGTAGGACAGTTGTATAGCAGATGGCAATAAAGTGCCTCATTCTAACAAAATTGGTATATTATGACAATTTTCTGCGGGATGGAAGAGGTACCATTTTCTAATTTGCAATGAGCTAACAATAGCTTTTCTGAATAGAATTTTTTTAGGGAACGTATTATTTCCTGCAGTGATCCAGAGTCATCATTCATTCGACACTTAACCAAATATTAAATGAACAACTATTATATGCCAGTCCCAGGGCAAGGCCCGTGGGATGCAATGGAGAGTGAAAGGAACAAAAAGCCTAGTCCCTCCATTCTAACTGGGAAGTCACCTGTGAAACAAGCCAAGGACACGCTTGGTTATGTGATCACAATTGCAGGAGGTGCTATAATGGGCGAGTCTGGGGTGCTATGAGAGCAGGGGGTGGGGAGTGAGCAGATTTGCTGAGGGCCCCGGGGAGGCTCTGAAGGTCGATGAGGACCATGGTGGCAGGTGAGGTTGGACAGTGTCGGGGGCTGTCTGAAGGAAGAAAGCTGTGAAGGCTTAGGGTTTCCTGGAGACACTACAGAGCAAGTATGATGACTTTACACAGTGGACGAACACTGTGTTAAGTAAAACCGAACGACATCGGGAGAAAATGCTTTCCTTTCATTCTCTTTCAACCTTTTGATTAGGTCAAGAACGAAGTCTCTCTTGGGTTCTACTGTTTTTAACAATTCCTAAACATTTCCTCATTTTTACTAGCGAACTAGTGAGCCTTTTGCCAAAGCCTTGGACAGGCAATCCAAATATCATTCAATAAGTGCTTTAATTACAGGTAGCCCTGGCTTTGCATGGTGGTGTCAGACCACGTCAATGACCCTGCAGACCAAAACCATGCAAAGCAATCTTACTAATCAATGGGAAAAACTGGGTTTGTTTTGTGACCTTTAAAAAGTTTTGTCAGAACATTAAAACCTCTCTCACTGTTGATTATAAAATGTATAGGGAAATGAAAAAACCAGTAAAACTAATACTGATTTGGAAAAGTTGTACTTTAAAACAGTAGCAACATTGAGAAAGTATTTTATTTCCTTGTAAAAAACTTATCAAGAACATTTTGAACAGCGCTTATCTTCTACTCATTGTTTAACTTGCGATGGGAAGTGAGCATCTTTTCCATGGTTTGGCAGACTGTCACACTCTTTAGATCTAGAATCAGCTTCTCACATTTTATCCTTTGCACGTTCAATGTCGTGAAAGATTTCCGAGGATTTCTTTAATGTGGGATTGGTTGGCTGGTGTCATTTCCTCTGGGACATCTTTGGTGTCTTTGTTACGACCACTTTTTTTTTTTTCATTTATGTTGATGAGTTCACCTGTGTCAAGTTCCTCTAACTCCAGAGCTGTAGTCTCTGAACTCTGATAGTGTCAACATTTGCTCCACCAGCCAGCTATTCTGCTATGACTCCATCCACATTTAATTTTAATTTTACGTTCAGCATCATCGCTTTTCATTTCTTTGCTGCATCTTCAACTCTGTTGGCCTATCCCGCCGTTCGATGATCCGTTTTGGCAGGTGGTCTTATCACTGAGAGACAAGGAGACAACACACTTTCATACTTTGCCGTCTGGGTGTGAACTGAATAACAGATGCACAGTTATCAGTCACCAGCAGACTGTGAAGTAATTGATGTGATTGGTCACTTCTCTTTATTCACATAGTAACTTGTGGGCTGAAGAGCTGGCAAATGTGAAGAGCTAGCTAGAAGTTTGTACTTTATATATTTACTCGAAGTTTGTACTTTAGATAGTCCAGTGAATAGAGTAGATCTTGGTAACTGAAAATTGAACTGTGTTGTAGGGGAGATTTGTGTTATTTAACTGCATTGTGGTAACTGACTTCTGTGCATGGCAGAACTTTGCAAAGCGAGGACTGCCTGCATATTTAGGGTTTGTTTGTTATTAAGATATAGTGGATGTACAGTATTATATGTTTCAGGTGTACAGCATAGTGATTCACAGTTTTTAAATGTTATATTCCAGTTCTGAATATTTAGTTTTAAGTTTCTTTTTATTTGTGGTAAGTAATGCTGACCCTTTCCATGTATGCTACAGAAAATGTCTTTTAACAAGTACCATATGATATCAGTTATATGTGGAATCTAAAATATGACAGAAATGGACTTATCTATGAAACAGAAACAGACTGACAGACACAGAGAACAGACTTGTGGTTGCCGGGGGGAGGGAAGTGAGGGAGGGATGGATTGGGAGTTTGGGATGAGCAGATGCAAACTATTATATACAGAATAGATTTAACAACAAGGTCCTACTGTAGAGCACAGGGAACTTTATTCAGTATCCTGTGGTAAACCATAATGGAAAAGCATATGAAAAAGAATATATATACGTGTATAACTGAATCACTTTGCTGTATACCAGAAACTAACACAACATTGTAGATCAACTATACTTCAATAAAATAAATTAAAAAAAGAAAGAAAGAAAGAAAGAAAGAAAACGTCTTTTAGGGACTTCCCTGGTAGTCCAGTGGGTAAGTCTCCACACTCCCAATGCAGGGGGCCCAGGTTCGATTCCTGGTCAGGGAACTGGATCCCACATGCGAGCCACAACTAAGAGTCCGCATGCCCCAACTGAAAAAAAAAAAAGAAAAAAAGATCCTGCATGATGCAGTTAAGACCTGGCACAGCCTAAATAAATATTTTTTTAAAAGTCTTTTACAAATATGTATGTATAAGTATCTAAGTAAAATCCTGTAAAATGTGAATTGATTCAAAGAAATATTGATTATGGCCCATGATTATAGCAAACATTTTGAGGACCGTGCATGAAGGACTGTAGTTTGGGAAGTGCTGCTTGGGTACCAGTGGCTGAACACAGGAGTGGTTGTGCTCCCTAAGGAAACGTCTCGTGGAATATAGACAGCTTTCGCTACTCTCTTCCCCCAAATATTGCCTACGGGGCTGTCCTGGGCAAATCTAGCTATTGGTTCCCATCATCACTTCCTCCAATTTGCCTGGTCTAAATATACAGCCCCACAGGGAAATACAGGATTATTCTATGCACATTTCTTTGTAAAATCATGATATATCTCTAGGCTGATATGTAGAGACCCCAAACATTTTTCTTCCTAAATAACCACATAATATTTCATAGGATGAGCATACTTGATTTAATCAATCTTCTTTTGTTACACAAAAGAAGCGATTGTTTTTCCTCCCTCCCTCCCCCTTCCTTCCTTCCTTCCTTCCTTCCTTTCTCTCCTCCTTTCATTTTTTGCACTACAAACAGTAACGGAACAAATAAATTTTATACAGATCCTTATTACTGGGATTGCTGGATCAAAGAACTGTGGATTATTCATTATAAATGATATTTCCAGGCTCATATTCCCATCAGCAGCATATGAAAGGGTCCATTGTGTCTCTTCTTTGCCAGCACAGTATATTTTCATTCTTGACGATGTTGGCAACATGATTGGGGGGTGGAGGAGTTGATTTCGTAGGCGTCTAGCAGGTTCAATGTTCTGTAATTCTCCCTGGGAAATTCAGACATGGACAGGTCAAGATGGGGTTGATTGTTTACCATTACAGAAAGTTTCTTTCCTTTGAAAAAGGATTTGGGCTTGGTTCCTTAAAAAGCCATTATTTTGATCTTGTCAAACATTTGTCAGCACATCCTTTGAAGCATTTAACTTCGTATCTGTGAAGAAAGAAGGGGTGCTTGAGAAGATTCCACATAATTGTGGAGCTATAACACATTGAGTTGAATTTTTATCCACCTAGGTCTTTTTGGGCCAGAGGAATAATTCCTGTCACAATTAGGAATTTCGCCTTTGAGCACTTCCATGGCCAAAGTCTCAGGGGAGGGAGGAGTGACAGTCTATTTCGCTATGACAGAAGGATGCATACGGCTCTTGAAGAAAACAGGCATTTGAGATTTCTGTCTGCAACTTATGGAGTCCAGTCTTTACACTTGGAATCCTCTTTATTTTAAAGGCTGTAAACACTCAATAACAAAGCTTCAAAATACATAAAGCGAAAGTTTCTACAGCTGAGAGGAGAAATAAATAAATAAATCTACAGTTGTAGTTGGAGGTTTAAATAGTTCTCCCTCAGTAATTGCTAGAACAAGTAGGCAGAAATTCAGTAAGTTGGGTCTTTGAGAAAATAAGTCATTTATCTAAGTCCATTCAGGGAGTGGAAGGTCCAGCATTCCAGGTCAAGAAAGACCCCCCAGTCTTCCCTGTACTACAGTATATACACATATACTGTATATGTAGAATATATCTACAGCGTACTACCGCACTGCAGATATGTTCAATCCCTTACTAAAATAAGTAATAACAAAACTGCGCCAGTAGAAATATTTCCCTGGAAGATAGACGGCATAGGTTCCTGCTCTGAGAAGATTTCATAACCAGCTCTGAGACCTTGGGCAGGCCACGTGCCCTCTTGGAGCCTCAGTTTCCTCCTCTGTATGATGGGAATGGTCCTATCTTCCCTGCTTACCTCCCAGGGATGCTGTGGATCTCTCTCTCTTTTTTTTTAAAAAAAAAATTTATTTATTTATTTTTGGCTGCATTGGGTCTGCGTTGCTGCGAGCGGGCTTTCTCTAGTTGCGGCGAGCGGGGGATACTCTTCGTTGTGGTGCACGGGCTTCTCATTGCGGTGGCTTCTCTTGTTGCTGAGCACGGGCTCCAGGTGTGCGGCCTCAGCAGTTGTGGCTCGCGGGCTCTAGAGCGCAGGCTCAGTAGTTCTGGCGCACGGGCTTAGTTGCTCCGCGGCATGTGGGATCTTCCCGGACCAGGGCTTGAACCCGTGTCTCCTGCATTGGCAGGCAGCTTCTTAACCACTGCACCACCAGGGAAGTCCAACTCTGTGAATCTCTTGATATAAAGGTGGCGTGAATGGCATGGGTGCTGTGGGAGTGAAGTCACAATTACTTTCAGGGGAGGTAGGTGTCAAGTGTAATTAGGAGGAAAAATTGATTAGAGCTCACTGAGCACACACCGTGGTGACCCTGGGGCTCTGTTATACACGGGAGTGTTCGTTTGGTCTCTAATTGAGACTGACGTCCTAAGCGATGATTGCTCTCTTAATTAGGCAGTCACTGGATTTAGGCCAGTACCGACTCTACATTGTTTCAGTCTACCTGCAAATCAGGTAAGCGTCAGGGGCATGTGGTGTCTCCATCTTTAAGGAGACACTGAAAAGGACTTGCATTCCAGCCCTGCCAGCTTCTTAAACACAGCACGAGGAAGTCAGCCGCAACTCAGAGGCACGAAGCGAGGTTTAGAGCCCCATCTGTAAAGCCTTTGGGTCAGCCAGGAGGCTGCTGTTTACAAGTTACAGGAGCCTGATCTGATTGGACCAGCCCGGGTCACGTGCCAATTCTTGAACCAATCGCTGGGGCAAGAGGGATGCCAGAGGCTGATAGGCTGTAGTCCTGAGTCCCAGAATGCATTTCTGGAACAAGCGGTGGCATCCACCCTGCGGGAGCAACAACCGCTGAGAGGGATCAGGGGTCAAGTTCCCAGGATGGAAGAGAATCAGGGCCGAGTTGGGGCCAGTGCTTATCTGACCATAGGAGTCTGGGCGTGGCCAGTGTTCCACTTGCGGAAATAGTGTCGTTCTATCCTCTCTCTCTTTGGGGTTTTGATGGCCCTTCAAAAATAGTTTCCAGAATCCATTATGACATATCAGTGTAGACATTAGATTAACTCTGGGCTTCAGTGAACGTTCCACGATCTAAATTACTGGGTTCAGTAACTGTCTCTTTGCTTCAGTCATGCTTCACCTGCCTTCCCCAAATCAAAAACAACTCATTAATTGAAGTGTCAGGTAAAGGCATGGATTTTTTTCTTTGTCTAGTAATAGGATTAGCTCAAATCAAATACTGAAAACTGCTTGTCTGGGGCCCGTCTTTCAAAAGGAATTTAGGGGAATTTACATGAGGTGGCAAACCTGAAGGAAATGACTCCCGTGTAGCCATAAATATGCTCGTTTTTCTTTTCTGGAGGAGGTGGGTAGAGCCACCATCCAGCCCGTCATCCACACTCCCTGGTAACCCCTACCTGTGCGCGACCTGAGCAGGGTGCTATAAAACAGCATCTCAGACCTTCCATCTGCTTAGACCTTGTGGCCCAGCCAGTGACATGTTTTAGAGACATGTGTGTCATTGACCTCATCAGAGAGGAGAGGGTGGCTTCCCGGGGACAGCTAAGTTAACACTACTCCTGTCTCTTAGAACTGGCCCAGCATTGTTTTCTGGGTCAATTCTTTGAAAGCAAAACCGAAACTTTTTGACCTTCCAGGGTGTGTATACTGAGTATAACGATCCCTATTTACGGGTGAGGGGGTACGGGCAATGGCCAGTTCCTTGTTTTGCAGTTGGAATTTGTTATGAAATTTGTTATGAAAATGGAAGAAAAAACCACCCCACTAGTTTCCCCAAAGTAGCGAGGGATTTGTTTGTTAAAGAACGAGAAAGCTCGAGCTTTTCTCTCAATACAGGTGAAGGCCAGAGTTTTGTCGTTGTTTTCCTAGTAACATAAAGGTCAGGGCTGGTCACTTTGTGCCTTACCTTATACAGTCCTGGAAAACAAGCCAGGTAGTGGATTGAGCGGTAACTCCCAAAAAGCGATGTCCGAGTTCTTACCCGCTGGTACCTGTGATTATGACCTTACTTGGAAATAGGGTCTTTGCATATGTAATTAAGTCAAGCATCTCAAGAAAAGATCATCCTGGCCCCTAAATTCAGAAATGGATGTCCTTATGGGGAAAATAAGAGAAGGGGACTTCAGACACAGAGATACAGAGGAGAAACACAGAGCAGATGGCCGTGTGAAGACGGAGGCAAAGGTCAGAGTGATGTTACCACAAGCCAAGGGATGCTTGGAGCTGCCAGAAGCTAGAAGAGGTAAGGAAGGATCCTCCCCTAGAGCCCTTGGAGGGAGTGTGGCCCTGCCAATACCTTGATTTCAGACTTCTGACTGCCAGATCTGTGAGGGAATAAATTTCTGCTATTTCAAGTTACCAGGTCTGTGGTAATTTGTTATGGCAGCCCTAGAAAATGAATACAAGCCAACTATGTGCTTAAAGATTCCTGCAAAGAAAGGATGCAGTTGGATTTGATGTAACACAGCTGTGGAAACAAAAATAGGTTTGCAGCCAGCAGTTCCATTAATTTGAATCCTTGGGGCACGATTTCACAAATGCTGGGGCAACACGGCAGAGTGACTTTGGATTATAATAATATAGTAAACTTGCTTACTATATATATTAATCTTAATACTTACATTTACTAAGGGAAAGATGGTGAATAATTTATCAAACAGATTGGAAGGATAGCTTTTATCCTGACATCACACATTTCCTCTTGTCAGGTTCAATGTGGAAAAAATAGAGAATAGGACGTAATTTTCACTGAGTTCTGAGTCTTGCTACCTTCTTTCAGCCTCTTAAGACAGAAATTCTAAAATGCTCTGAGCAAAACAAGTGTGGTGGTTTTGGTTAGGCTTGCTTGTGATGCCATGCAGCGTCTTCTTTACAGACAGACTTCATGAAGATTTCTTAGTTAGATAAGCTCTTCTGAGGTGGGTTTTCATTCTTGAAAGGAGAATGCTAGACCCAGGATTAAAGCGCCTGCAAAACTACTTGGGTTTTGTCTTTCTGAGGAGGTGATTTCCTGCTTTATCCCCCATGTCATCGGCACTTCTTACTACCCTGTATAGTCTGTGTGAGTTCTGGTAAACACCAAATAAATCGGTATTTGTTAAGTTTGTTCAAACATCTTTAATGACTCCAGGCTATCTTTAATGACTCCAGGCTCCAGACTCCAGGCATCTTTAATGACTCCGCGGCGTTCAAAGCACACACCAAAGCACACCCAAGAGACAGGTCGCGCAAACTATGGCGCCGTGTGTGAAAAGGGGGCATTTATTTATAAGGTGCTATGGGGACATATTTGAGGAAGCAGTTAATTTTGACTGCGGGAGTGTCACCTGGGAAGGCTTTGCATAGAGATAACACTTTAGTAGGGTCTTGAAAGATGAGTGGAGTTTTTCCATGAAAAAGAAAGATGAGGTAGGAGTAATAAAACCCAGAACTAGCCTTCACTGAACACCTACAGTGGGCCAGGCAGTGTTCCAAGTGTTCTAAATGCGTTACCTTAATTATCACTCATGGCTGCTTTCTGAGGCATAGGGGGTTATCGACTACCTCTTACAGACGAGGAAATTGAGTCAGAGTGCGTTTCAGTGACTTTCCCAAGGGACACAGGCCAGACGGGGAGCAGGGGGTCAGGCTCCCCAGCCTAACTTGGAACCATTGCACCACACCGCCAGCTCTCTGGGCAGAAGGGGGCAACGTGGGAAAAGGGGAAGCTGGCAACCCGTGAGTAGTTAAGGAGAGTATAGGAGGTTTATCCACCCAAGGACAGTATGTTGCACTGCCAGGAAGTGACTGGACCTTGAACTTCGGCTTCTTCACACAGTAGGATCAGCAGCGGACTGACCATTGGTAAATGGGCCCACCTGAATCCTTTCTCCTTCCTTCCCTTTTCTTCTAACACCTGTTTATTGAATGGAATATACTGGGGATGCAGTAATGAACAATCAGAAAATGAGATCTAGTTTTTTGTTATGTTTACTGAGGGATATAGTGTATGTTCAGTAAAATTTACCCATTTTATAGTTTGATGGGTTTATGAGTAGCCGGATCACCACCATCACGAAGATACGGACCGTTTCCGTCAGCCCCTTCTTGCCTCTTCGTAACCGTTCTTCTCTCTAGCACGTCTTTGGTGACCACTGATCTACCTTCTCTCACGATCATTTTGCCGTTGTTTGGAATTTCATGTTAGTAACATCAGACAGTATATACTCTGGCTTCTTTCATTAGCGTAATTGTTTTGAAGTTCATTCACACCTTTGCACGTATCAGTAGTTCATTGCTGAGTGTGATTCCATCGTATGGCTCTGCCCTAATTGTTTATCCGTTCCCCAGTTAATGGACATGTGGCTTGCTTCCAGCTTTTGGCTCGTATGAGTAAAGCTTCTACGTTGCTGTAGGGATGTAAGTTTTCATTGATCTTGGGTGAGCACTCAAAAGTCACCCCATTGTCTTTTAACTTGAATATTTACTGTCTGTGCAATCCCCCTACCCCATAGACATAATTCCATCATCTCTACAATTTCTGGGTCTGTTCCTATTGATTGATTTTCCTCCTGGTTACTTTTTTTTTTCTTTTTTTTCGGTACGCGGGCCTCTCACTGCTGCGGCCTCTCCCGTCGCGGACCACAGGCTCCGGACGCGCAGGCTCAGCGGCCATGGCTCACGGGCCCAGCCGCTCCGCGGCATGTGGGATCTTCCTGGACCCGGACACCCCACGTCCCCTGCATCGGCAGGCGGACTCTCAACCACTGCGCCACCAGGGAAGCCCCTCTAGTTACTTTTTGATTTCCTTCTGTACATGGTGACTTTTACCTTGTTGAGTGCTGGTTTTGGTACATTCCTTTCGTGATGCTGACTTCGTTCTGGCATGCGGTTGTTTCTTGCAGATAGGTTTGATCCTTTTGAGGCTGCCTTTAAGCTTTGTTAGGGCAGGTCTAGAGCAGCCTTCACTTGGGCTAATTTAGCCCTACTGTTTCGGCATGACCCCTCTGAGCATTCCATCCAGCGCGCCCTGTATTGCAAACTCTCCGGCCTGACCGGTGGGGATGTGGACCCTTTTCAGCCCCATGTAAGTTCTGGAATTGTTCAACTTGCTGCTTTCTGAGGTTTTCTCCTTGGCCCTGCATGCACAGATGAGTACAATCAGCCCTCTATATTCGCAGGTTCCACATCCCTGGATTCAACCAACCTCGAATGGAAACTATTTGAAAAAAAATTCTAGAAAGTTCCAGAAAGCAAAACTTGAACTGGCTGCACACTGTCAACTATTTACATAGCATTTATATTGTATTAGGTATTATAAATAATCTGGAGATGATTTAATGTATATGGGAAGATGTTTATATGCCAACATTCTGCTCTTTTATATGAGACTTGAGCATCCGCAGATTTGCTGCCCTTGGGGAGTACCAATCCCCTGTGGATCCCGAGGAATGACGTAGTGAGTCAGAGACCCCAAGGCTCCTCTGCAGATCTTAGGGATTCTTTCTCTCTGCAGCAGCCCCCTCCCCTCCGATTACCTGCCTCACGAATTGTAGTTGCTTTAACCTCCCTGAACGCCAGTCTCTGTCTTCCCGGCTCAACAAAACTGTGGAGTTTTATTTCGATTTACTCTTCTTAAGATAACCAAGGGACTCACCTTACGTTTTTGTTTTTGTTTTCAATTTCTGCCCATTTTCTAGTGTCTGAAGACAGTTGTTTCATGTATTTTGTCTGATTTTCTAGTTATAGCGGATGGAGCAGTTCTGGGTCATGAGTGGAAACAGAAGCCCAGGAATTAAGCTTTGATGAGTGAGGTAGATCAAAAGCAAGTAAAGGAGTAGAAAATTTCCAAATTGTGGTAATTCCTATAAAATAAGATAATGTGTAGAAATAATGCAAGGGAGAGAGGAATCAAAAAAGACCCTCCCTCTCAGTACTAATGAGCTAGAATACGCAAAGCGCTCAGCATTCTACTGGCATGGAGTGTTTATGATTTTAATAGTGATATTATTCTTTTTTTAACATCTTTATTGGAGTATAATTGCTTTACAATGGTGTGTTAGTTTCTGCTTTTTCAGTAGTTGTGACACGCGGGCTCAGTAGTTGTGGCTCGCGGTTCTAGAGCGCAGGCTCAGTAGTTTTGGCACGTGGGCTTAGTTTCTCTGCAGCATGTGGGATCTTCCCGGACCAGGGCTCGAACCCGTGTCCCCTGCATTGGCAGGCAGATTCTTAACCACTGCGCCACCAGGGAAGTCCCATCACCTTGATATTATTCTTAATAAGCAGAATAGCACAGTGGATAAAAGGGCACAGACTCTAGAGTGAGACTTTCTGGGTTTTAGTAATATAATTTCTGATAGTACAATGAGATATTTACTATATTAATCAAATATATAGTGATATAAATTCTGGTGTGCTTTTTTGTGCCTCCACATTCTCATCTGTAAAATGGGGATGATAAGAGTTCCTCCTCATAGATTCACTCTCAGAATTAAACGAACAAAGCTATGTAAGGTGTACATGTTACCGAGTCCAAGCTCCTACTACTCACCACATGACAAATCAATAAGTAGAGAGACGAACTGTTGGGGCAAGGACTAGAGACCTTGCTGGAAAGCCAGCAGACTGAGAAGGCGGTGGACAAGTGTCCCAAAGAACCATCTTACCTGAGTTAAAATTCAGGCTTCTTTTATATTAAAAGAGCAGGTGGTGTGGTTGGTTGTTACAGATTTCTTGGTGTCAGACTCCTTTGTTCTTGCAGCTGTCCAAGTAAGTCAGGTCACAATGTATCTATAAAACTCCAATGGGATAAATGTTATTCTCTGTTCTGCAACTTTTTATCTCTATGTGAATGGGAAAGTATTACACCTTTAAAGGTCAGAGCCTTGAGAATGGGCTCTCCTGTGTATTTTAGGCTAGAGGCAGCATTCTTAACTTGTAGCAAAAGCATTAGAATACAGAGGTTAAAGTAAAAGGAACAGATTCCGTATGGTCCGATTTGTTCTTCCCTATTACATACATGGAGCCCACACATCGTAAGTATTCCACAGAGCCTGCTAATTTTTGTTGCTTTTCGATTACTTTTATGCCCAACCATGCCTTGAGCTGAACAAGCGTTTTTAGCTGTGTTGAGCTCTACTGGGAAGACTTGGTGGGTATGACCATGTTGAGAACCCTGGTGGGTGCACTCCATTTCCAGGGGCATTTTGCCCACTGTCCCAGCATGTGACAATGATCCTCCGATCTGGAGCTGCGCGGGATCAGCTGCAGGTGAACGGGCCCAGGGTGCAAAGGTGGAGAGGGCTGGCCTGGGGCAGGTGAGTCCTTCAGCACGTGCACTGAGCCACTTTTGTTCGTTCGTAGCAGAAAGCGCTGTGACTCACAAGCTCCAGGTCTTTTTTTCCCTCTCTTTCCCGTTGCCTCTGTCCCTGTCTTCCTTCCTGCCAATCATGGCCTGGCTTCATTTCTTGACTCGCTGGCTCTCTGCCTTTCTCCTCCATTTGTCCGTGTCCCTGTGTCCTCTCACCCAATCTGTCTTTCTCTCTCTATCTCCCTGTCTGTTTCATGCTCTCTGTCTCTTTCTCTCTGTGTAGGGCCCTAAGTTCTCAGTGTTTCTTTCTCTCTCTTTTGGACCAGAAGCTCTTCCTCTCCCTCCCCTTCCCTTCTTCCTCTCCATCTCTCTCTCTCCCTCCCCATCTCCCTCCCTCTCTCTCCCTTTCTTCTCCATCCTTCCACACATGGGGTCTGACTTAAGCATTGAGAATCAGCCCAACGCCTCCAGCCAAGCATCTAACCCGTCATTGCACTCATCAAAGCACCAGCCAGTTCACAGTCACTGCACAGGAGGGCTTAGCCATATTAAAATAAAGTTATTATTGTGGGCTTGGGTTTCAACAGAGCTGAGCTTTTCCTCGGGAACAATTTCTCTCATTAGTGCCATCAGATCTGGTTTCGATTTTAATTGAACCGATGTCACTTGCTTCCTGAGTCTCTGGCAACTGAAAATTGTGTTAAATTTTAATTTACTTCAAGCTGGATGAGAAGGTGTCACCCCCCTTCCCCAGACAACAAAAAACACTATTTACAGGTTACAGTTGTAATTAAGGAAGTGCTAATAGTTAAGTAGAGGAATGAATTGGAGAAAACACGTATAATTATTATTCAGTGTTGGAGCTCAGAGGTGTGGATAAACTGGACCCACCTGAATTGGGGGAAGCAGAGGAAACAGGAATGCCTGGGAGTGGAATTTAATTTCTGTGGGTTCTGTCGCTCTGCCTCTCCACCTTTCACATTGCCTCTGTGACTGTCTCTGTGTGTCTCAGCTTCTTGTGCTCTCTTGTTCTCTCTGCCCCTGTCTCACGCTGTCTCTGTCTGACTGGCGTTTGTCAAACTTGTGTGTTTTCTTTGTCTTCCCCCCTCTCTGTTTTGCTCTGTTCTAAAGCTGTGTGTTCTCTGTCTTTGACTCTCACATCACAGTTGGATGGCTTCAGCTACGTTTGAGATCTTAACTGCATCCCAGGCAGTGCGGGGGTCACAGGAAGAAAAGAAACCTGGTCCCTGTCCCCATGGAGTTCAGTCTCTTCATGGCTTTCATTGGCCCAGCCTTCGTTCCCTGTAGAACCTCCCTTCCTACAGAGAGGTGTAGGGACTCACCCATGTAGCCTGTCGTGTCGGCCCTGGAGATAAATTTGACTTTAAGGCCCATTGCACAGCCATCTTTCCTGTGTGTGACCCTAATCATGTCCATTAAGGAGCATTTTCCCCCTCATGCTCGTGGTTACCCACAGTGATGGGCCTGCCCAGGGCACTGGTGATGCCTGATGGAAACTCCTTCCGAATAGCTTCTGCTTCTTCCCTCAAAGCTAAGACGTCTGGATAGGATTTTCGCAGTGCTATCCTGTTTGAGAAAACTTTCCTCGTGTTATTCAAGGATTCATAAAGAGCTGAGTTTTGAAATCACTTACTGCTTTGTGTATAATAAATGACCAGAATCCAAAAATAACTACCCAGAGAGAAAGAACTGGGCTGACTGCAGTTATATAATACAAACAGTGGGACTGAGAGCCATTATTTCAGTTGGAGCCAACATCTTGCTTATGTCTGAGCGAAGTTTACAGCTGTCTTGCAGATCCAGAACTTCACAGGCTGGGGGACAGTCTGGAATGGAACATACCAGAAGCCACATGTGGTCATGGCTTGGGGCTTGGGGACTACTTGGCCATCTCTACTAAAATGTAATCCTCACATTTGTAAAACATCTTTTTATCGGTTTTAAAATCAAAGCCTCTACAAATCTATCATATCCTTAGAACTTTTGAGTGAGACCAAGTAGATTGTTAGGTCCATTTTACCGGTGAGAGGCTGGGAGGAGAGCTAGCACGGCAGCCAGGGCAGCGGGCTTGGATCCACACCCTGGCTGGGCGGCTTAGCAGAAGAGTGATTCTGGCCAGATTAAGGAATCCTTGTCAGTTTTGGTTCCCCCGTTCGTAAAATGAGAATGAAACTAGTAATCCTTCAATAGGGATGTTTGAGGATTAAATGAGATTAGTAAAACCAATTAATATTTATCAAGACATACCAGGCCCCGTTCTGTACTGCTTTTTTTGATGTTAATTCATATTATACTGTATTTATTATAATTATTCATTATTAACAGGTAATGCATGTAAATCACTTAGCATGGTACCAGACGCTTATCTAAGTGTTTAAGGAATTAATTGTCATGAATTACGTTCAGTAGGGACGTACCATATCTTCTATCTTTGTTCATTTATTCATTGATTTGCTTTTATTGTAGGTTCTTTTGGTTCTTCATGTGATTTAAAAATTTCCCATGAATCTGAATAAATGCATTTGCCAAATACTTCCACCGAAATTGCCCAGATGTTAACATCTTCTCTACACAAACACACATTATTACTGTTTTTATGAAATGTTTGAGAGTTGTACACACAATGATCCTTTACCTGTACATACTTCAGTGTGAATTGCCCCCAAGCCCTTCCGTAAGTAGAGTGAAATTATCAAAATCAGGAAATTAATACTGGTACTAAGATTTATGTCATCCCCAGACCTTGTTCAAACTTCATCGATTGTCCCACCAACAGTCATGAAAGCCAAAGGAAAGTATTTTTTCTCGTTTGAGGATCTGATCTAGGATCACACACACCTTTGTTATGTCTCTTATTCCTCTTTGATCTGGAAGTTTCTCAGTCCTTGTCTTTCAGGCTATGATGTACTTGAAATGTACAGACCAACGCTTTTGTAGAATGCCCCATAATTTAGGTTTGTCTGATGTTTCTTCGTTATCAGAGTCCCTTTTTTTGTTGGGGGTGGTGAGGGAGAACACTTCAGAAAATGTTATATCCTCTTTCAGGACATGTGATGCCTCTTTATCCCATTACTAGTGGCTTTATCTTTGATCACGTGGATAATGTGATGTATGCTAGCTTTTGGTACCATAAAGTTACTGTCTTTTCTCTTTGAAATTAATAAGTCTCTTGCACAAAGGTACGCTGACACTCTACAAATATCCTCCTTCTTATCGTACTTTTAATCACTAGCAGCGTCCATAATGATCCCTGCCTGAAACAATTATAGTCATAAATGGTGGCTGCCAGATGATGGTATTCTAATTTCATCATTCTTTTTTACATTTATTAGTTGGAATTCTACCCTAAGAATGAAGTTTTCTTTCTCCTCTGTTCGTTTGTTTGTATCAGTATGGACTCAGAAGCTTATTGTGTATCACATATAATATATTATATATCTTATGTTATATTATTAGCACTTACAGTTATTTGTAGTGTTGTAAAATTGTCCCAGGTTGGCCAGTGGGAGCTCCTTCAAGCTGTCTCCTGGGTCCTTTTGACACCTGTTCGAGCACTTCGTTACCTTCTGGGTCCACAATATATTTTAGGCTCTTTATCTTGTACTTTCTGGCCCTCGGCCCTGGAATCAGCCATTTCTCTAAGGAGCTCTGTTTCCTTTCTTAGAGAATGGTGTTTAGAACTAAAATCTGGGTCTAGGTGTGCTGATTACTAAGGCACCATTGTCTGTATCTAAGCCCTCTCAGCGAACGGAACTAGGAAAGTACATACATACACACACACACCTACATTTACACACATATAAACACGCCTACACCCACCTTCCCCCAGGAGTTCATGCTGGTGTTTCTAATTCCAACTCATGACCACAGAGTGCACTCTTCTTTCCATTTTTAAACTCACTTCTCTAGCAGTGAGAAACCCGGCTCTCATTAACCAACATATATTATTTGCTCCATCCTAGAACACACTAAAGTAGTTTTGGAATTGCTAACCCATACTGCTGTGGAAAACAACCTAAACAGAATTCAATGTGTTGAAAGTTACTTTTATCTTTAGCCTGAGAGTATGTAGTCAAAATAATACACTGAAAAGTTACACGCAGACCCACCTCTCAGCTCCCGCGCTGTTGGCCGCGCAGCTTCCAGGTGTCCACGCTCTGGTGACACGGGGCCGGGAGACGCTCTCCTCAGCTCCTTGCCTGGGTGGGCAAGTCAGGCTCTGGGGCCAGCAGAAATCCTCGTTTGAGGGTCCCACGAAGTTCCCCGGTCAGAGTGCTGCAGCTGAGTGGAGCGGCTGCTTGGGACCACTGCTCGGGCGCTACAGAAAGCCTTCTTGGAATCTGACATGTGATCACTTTGGGACCAGTGGCCAGCTGCTCCTGACTTGGCCACATGAAGGCTCAGACTGTCCCAGCCTCTGAACTGAAGAGAACCAAGACTATTAGCGTATCTCTCACCACCATGAATGCAAAGGTATTTCAATTAAGAGTATCAGGAGGACATCTACAAATCCCAGACTGGCATGTGCAAGTTCTGAGGAATGGTGGAATAACCCAATGTATCTGGGGGACCTTTGGAGACAGCTGAGACAGCTACAACAGGGCAGTGGCTGACACCGAACTCATAGCCCATCTTCTCCAGGGTGTTGGTGCTCCGGCCAGCTGTCAGGCCTGAGCCTCTCAGGTGGGAGAGCCAAATTCAGGACATTGGTCCATCAGAGACCTCCCGACCCCACATAATGTCAATCGACGAGAGATCTCCCAGAGATCTCCGTCTCAAAGCTAAGACCCAGCTCCACTCAATGACCAGCAAGCTCCAGTGCTGGACACCCCATGCCAAACAACTAGCAAGACAGGAACACAACCCCACCCGTTAGCAGAGAGGCTGCATAAAATCATAGTAAGTTCACAGACACACACAATACCAGGAAGAAATAGAAAATGTAAACAGACCAGTCACAAGCACTGAAATTGAAATAGTGATTAAAAATCTTCCAACAAACAAAAGCCCAGGACCAGATGGCTTCACAGGTGAATTCTATCAAACATTTAGAGAAGGGCTAACACCTGTCCTTCTCAAACTCTTCCAAAATATAGCCGAGGGAAGAACACTCCCAAGCTCATTCTACGAGGCCACCATCACCCTGATACCAAAACCAGACAAAGATGTCACAAAAAAAAGAAAACTACAGGCCAATGTCACTGATGAACATAGATGCAAAAACCCTCAACAAAATACTAGCAAACAGAATCTAACAGCACATTAAAAGGATCATACACCCTGATCAGGTGGGGTTTATCCCAGGAATGCAAGAATTCTTCAATATATGGAAAGTAATCAATGTGATACACCATATTAACAAATTGAAGGAGAAAAACCATATGATCAACTCAATAGATGCAGAAAAAGCTTTTGACAATATTCAACACTGATTTATGATAAAAACCCTCCAGGAAGTAGGCATAGAGGGAACTTATCTCAACATAATAAAGGCCATATATGACAAACCCAATATCATTCTCAATGGTGAAAAACTGAAAGCATTTCCTCTAAGATCAGGAACAAGACAAAGTTGCCCACTCTTACCATTATTCAATGCAGTTTTGGAAGTTTTAGCCACAGCATTCAGAGGAGAAAAAGAAGTAAAAGGAATCCAAGTCAAAAAAGAAGTAAAACTGTCTCTGTTTGCAGATGACATGATCCTATACATAGAGAATCCTAAAGATGCTACCAGAAAACTACTAGAGCTAATCAATGAATTTGGTAAAGTAACAGGATACAAAATTAATGCACAGAAATCTCTTGCATTCCTATACACTAACGACAAAAAATCTTAAGGAGAAATTAAGGAAACACTACCGTTTACCACTGCAACAAAAAGAACAAAATACTGAGGGATAAACCTACCTAAGGAGACAAAAGACCTGTATGCAGAAAACTATTAGACACTGATGAAAGAAATTAAAGATGATAAAAACAGATGGAGAGATATATCATGTTCTTGGATC
>NW_020174645.1:3478803-3514068 GCF_003031525.2 Neophocaena asiaeorientalis asiaeorientalis | reverse complement strand
GGATTGGAAGAATCAACATTGTGAAAATGACTCTACTACCCAAAGCAATCTACAGATTCAGTGCAATCCCTATCAAACTACCAATGGCATTTTTCACAGAACTAGAACAAAAAATTTCACAATTTGTATGGAAACACAAAACACCCCGAATAGCAAAAGGAATCTTGAGAAGGAAAAATGGAGCTGGAGGAATCAGGTTCCTTGACTTTCGACTACACTACAAAGCTACAGTAATCAAGACAGTATGGTACTGGCACAAAAGCAGAAATATAGACCAATGGAACAGGATAGAAAGCCCAGAGATAAACCCATGCACATATGGTCAACTTATCTTTGATAAAGGAGGAAAGAATATACAATGGAGAAAAGACAGCGTCTTCAATAAGTGGTGCTGGGAAAACTGGACATTTACATGTAAAAGAATGAAATTAGAACACTTCCTAACACCATACACAAAAATAAACTCAAAATGGATTAAAGACCTAAATGTAAGGCCAGACACTACAAAACTCTCAGTGGAAAACATAGGCAGAACACTCTATGACATAAATCGCAGCAAGATCCTTTTTGACCCACCTCCTAGAGAAAGGGAAATAAAAGTAAACAAATGGGACCTAATGAAACTTCAAAGCTTTTGCACAGAAAAGGAAACCATAAACAAGACAAAAAGACAACCCTCAGAATGGGGGGAAATATTTGCAAACTAAGCAACTGACAAAGGATTAATCTCCAAAATATACAAGCAGCTCATGCAGCTCAATATCAAAAAAACAAACAACCCAATCCAAAAATGGGCAGAAGACCTAAACAGGCATTTCTCCAAAGAAGATATACAGATTGCCAACAAACACATGAAAGAATGCTCAACATCACTAATCATTAGAGAAATGCAAATCAAAACTACAATGAGGTATCACCTCACACTGGTCAGAATGGCCATCATCAAAAAGTCTACAAACAAGGCTTCCCAGGTGGCACAGTGGTTCAGAGTCCACCTACCGATGCAGGGGACATGGGTTCGTGCTCCGGTCCGGGAAGATCCTACATGCCGTGGAGTGGCTGGGCCCATGAGCCATGGTCGTTGAGCCTGCACGTCCAGAGCCTGTGCTCCGCAATAGGAGAGGCCACAACAGTCTGACGCCCAAAAAAGTCTACAAACAGTAAATGCTGGAGAGGGTGTGGAGAAAAGGGAACCCTCTTGCACTGTTGGTGGGAGTGTAACTTGATACAGCCACTATGGAGAACAGTATGGAGGTTCCTTAAAAAACTAAAAATAGAGCTACATACTACCCAGCAATCCCACTACAGGGCATATACCCTGAGAATACCATAAATCAAAAAGAGTCATGTACCACAATGTTCACTGCAGCACTATTTACGATAGCCAGGACATGGAAGCAACTTAAGTGTCTATCAACAGATGAATGGATAAAGAAGATGTGGCACATATATACAATGGAATATTACTCAGCCATAAAAAGAAACGAAATTGAGCTATTTGTAGTGAGGTGGATAGACCTAGAGTCTGTCATACAGAGTGAAGTAAGTCAGAAAGAAAAACAAATACTATATGCTAACACATATATATGGAATGTAAAAAAAAAAAGTTCTGAAGAACCTAGCGGCAGGACAGGAATAAGGATGCAGACATGGAGAGTGGACTTGAGGACATGGGGAGTGGGAAGGGTGGGATGGGATGAGGTGAGAGAGTGGCATGGACATATATACACTACCAAGTGTAGAATGGATGGCTGGTGGGAAGCAGCTGCATAGCACAGGGAGATCAGCTCGGGGCTTTGTGACCACCTAGCGGGGTGGGATAGGGAGTGTGGGAGGGAGACGCAAGAGGGAAGTGATATGGGGATATGTATGGCTGATTCACTTTGTTATACAGCAGAAGCTAACACACCATTGTAGAGCAATTATACTCCAATAAAGATGTTGAAAAAAAAGGTTACATGCTACCCCTAGATTTTCATAGCTAAAAACAGTGAACTTTTCTTCTTTTTTTAAACAGTGAGATGAGAAACTTTATTTAAGAAAACATTAGATGTTTTTGTAAGTCCATTAAATTTTCTTTGTGATTTACATGAAAATTCTGTTTCAATGTTTGTACATGGATAAGGAATTTTTTTCTTTTAATTGAAGTATAGATGATTTACAATATTGTGTTAGTTTCAGATGTTCAGCAAAGTGATTCAGTTATACATATATATTTTTGGATTCTTTTCCATTATAGGTTATTAAGAGATATTGGATATAGTTCCTTGTGCTGTAGAGTAAATCCTCGTTATTTATCTATTTTATATATAGTGGTGTGCATCTGATAATCCCAAGCTCCTAATTTATCCCTCCCCTCCCCTTTCCCCTTTGGGAACCATAAGTTTGTTTTCTGTGTCTGTGAATCTGTTTCTGTTTTGTAAATAAATTCATTTGTGTTAATTTTTTAAATTCCACATATAAGTGATATCATATAATATTTATCTTACTTCACTCATTATGATAATCTCTAGTCCATCCATGTTGCTGCAAATGGCATTATTTCATTCTTTTTTATGGCTGAGTAATATTCCATTGTATATATGTACCACATCTTCTTTATCCATTCATCTGTCAGTGGACACTTAGGTTGCTTCCATGTCTTAGCTATTGTAAATAGTGCTGCTATGAACATTGGTGTGCATGTGTCTTTCCAAATTGGAGTTACAATCCCACTCCTGGGCATATATCTGAAAAAGACGAAAACTTATTGAATAAATTGGGGACCATTTCCTCTTCTAGTTCATGGAAGAATTTCTGAAAATTGGAGACAGTTTTTCTTTAAGCATTTTTTTAGACTTTACTGCTGAAGCCATGTGGTACTGGACTTCTCTTTGTGGGAAATATTTTGATTTTTACTTCAATCTCTTTGTTATAGGTCTACCAAAATTTGAACTTCTCCTTGAGTCAGTTTTGGTAGTTTGTGTCTCGCTAGGGATTTATTCTTTTGCATCTCGTTTTTAGCATACTATTGCTCTAGTATGCCTCTATGATTTTTTTGTTCCATAAGCTTGGTCCCTCTTTTATTCCTGATTTTAGAAGTCTGTATTCCATCTCTCTCTCTCTCATCAATCTAACTACAGCTTTGCCCATTTTTAAATCTTTCAAAATAGCTTACTCTTGCTTTATTTTTACTGATTATACTGTTTTCTATTCCTTTTATTTATTTCTACTCTTTCTTATTTCTGCTTGGGTTTGGGTTTAGTTTGCTCTTTTTATTTTATTCCTGGTCCCTGAAGGTGGAAGTCTAGGTTACTGATTTGAGATGTTTCTTCTTTTATTGCACAGGCATTTACAGCTATAAATTTCTGTCTAAGTATGACTTTCTCTGCATCTCATAAGTTTTGGTATGTTGTGGGTTTTTTTCACTCACCTCAAAGCATTTTTCTAATTTCTTTCGTGATTTCTAATTTCTTTTGTGATTTCTTCTCTGAACAATTGGTTGTTTAAAAGGAAGCTTTTACATTTTCACTTGTTTGTGGATTTCCTACATCTCCTCCTCTTATGTCTTTCTACTTTCTTTCCATACTTATTGGAGAAGATACATTTCAGTTGTTGTACTTTTCAACTCCAGAATTTCCATTTGGTTCTTTTTATCATAATTAATCATAATTTATAGCCCTTTACTGGCATTCTGTCTTTGGGGAGACATCTTTCTCATACTTTCCTTTAGTTCTTTAGACATGATTTTTTTTTTTTTTTTTTAGTTCTTGGAATGTATTTGAAATAGCTGATTTAAAATCTTTGTCTAGTAGATCCAACATCTGGGCTTCTTCAAGGACAGTTTCTATTGATAGCTTTTGTCCTGTGGCTGGACCATGCTTTTTTGTTTTCTTGCCTGTCTCCTAAATGTGTTGTTGTTGTTGTTGTTGAAAAGTGGACATTTTAAATAATATAAGGTAGCAACTGAAAATTAGATGATGTCCCCTTCCTTGGGTTTGTTTTTGTTGTTGTCTGTAGCAGCAGTGGTAGTAGTTTGTTTGTTTAGTGACTTCTGTGAATGAATTCTGTATAGTCTCTATTCTTTGTTGCACATGGCCACTGATTCTCTGTTTGGTTAGGTTGGCGGTCAGCCAGTGATTGGACAGAGATTTCCTTAGGCATCTGAAATCAATGCATCCCAAACTACCAAGGGTCTCTTTGAGTGTGTTCACACATGCTTTCAATCCTCAGTCAGGCATTAGACAGCTCTGCCTTAGCTTTCACTTCCTGCTTCCATAGAACTTCAAGGTCAACCAGAGTTGAGAGCTTAGAGCTTTCTCAGGTCTTCCTTGAGTATGAAGGGGTCCTGGGCATGCAACACAGTCCTAAGTATAAGCATGGTCTTATAGATTCCCCAGAATATGTATTAACCTTTCAAAGCCCCCTGGACATTCCATTCCTCATCTTTTCCTGTTAAGCTTTTTGATTAGTCTGTTGTTTGTCACAACTGTTATCCACTGCCTCAGGCAGCTAGCTGTGAAGTTAACTAATTGCCTGTAATTGCTTTAAACAAATACCTCTACATAAAAAGCTTTTCCCACTGGGTGAGTTCAGAGTCAGGTCATATACAGACAGCTTTCCAAGTGGGATCTTCCAGGGAAGTAGCAGACAAGTCAGATAATGGCAATTCTTTGGGGATGAAGTTTTGAAAGATCTCCAGCCCTCATCTGCTCTCTGTGGCTGTCAGATTGTGGTATTTTTTCTGTGAATGTGAGTTGTTATTTTTCAAAGCTACTACTGAGCTGGAGAGTAGGGAATGGGAGTGAATCAAGTTAAAATGCCACAAAATTCTCTGTTTTTACCAAGATTCAGCCATTTTTCTTGAATAAATGCTCTCCTGGCTGCACAAGCCTTTGTTTTATTTCTAGAGTTCTGAAAAGTTGATTTTGACTCTTTTTTTTTTTTTTTTTGGCCAATTTCCTCATTGCTTTTACAGAGGAGAGAATTTTCAGATGTCCCTACTTTGCCATTTTCACAGATGCCACACTAAAGTGAATTGTTAATGGAAACATCTTCATAAAGGAACATAAATACGTTTCAAGACATAAAACCTAGAGCTGGCACAAACAGGAACACAATAAAAGGGTTGTATTTTGATAGATGGTGAATTTTTAGCAGTCTCTGGCACCAGGGGATGATTTAAATGTAATATTTAATATGTAAAATTGCTTTCTCATTGTGCCAGAGGCAGGTCGAAACTGCCTTTGGGATTTTTGAGAAGCTGTTGGTGGACACTGGAAACCATTGTTGCAAAAATCTCAGCCACACACAGAAAAAGCTACAGAAGGAAACATGGTCGCAAGTGTATTTGAAATAAAATCGACAAGCTCCGATTGGTTGTGATTTGTTGTTATGAAAAATAAAGTCACCTCCCTTGAAGCTCAGTTTGGGAAAATGATGACAGTGTCTTCTTTAAAGGCTGTGAGCTTCTTCAGGGTAGAGATGGATGTTTATTTTTGTATTTTCTCTTTCCCTAGAGCCCAGCATGTTGTCTAATCTCATGTGCATTAGTGAAGACCTTCAGTTTCAGGTGACATACACCCAATTAAAAGTGGCTTAAGTAAAACAGTTTATTTTATATCTCTAAATTTCCAAAGATAACAGACACAGATGTAGCTGGGTTCAGGAACCCAGAAATCTTTCCTGGGAATCTGTCTGCCTCCTACCGTTGTGTCTGATTTCTTTTGTTTGGGTTTCACTTGAATCAGTCTTTGTGGACATGGAGATGGAATACCTTGATGGACCACAATTTGGTTAATCTGCTCGTGAGTGAAGCCTGATTGGGTGGCCTGGGTCGGTGCCATCCAAGCCACATTCATTGATAGCAGAGTGGGGTGATACCCAAAGGAAAAAATGAAATGTCGTTTCAGAAAGAGGAAGGATGGGTGGATGTTCAGTATCCATGGATGTGCATCAAGCAAAATTAATGCCTGTCTATTACACACAGAAAACACCCACACTGATTTTTCCAATTGTATCATGAACTGAATTTAGCAATCTGTTCTAGAACCGTGGTTCTGTCTCTGTTCTTGGCACACACTGTGATTATTCCACACCATTATCCCGCCTTTGGTAGGTTCTCATCTCAGCTTCTGCACTGCTTCCTGCTTCCTGTCCTCGCTGTACAGCTTACATGTAAAAGTACATAAATTTCATCTCCCTGGTGACTATGGGATCCTCAGGAACATGGACTATATTTATACTCTTTTGGGTGTAGCTCCTTGAGATTCCATCTAGAGGAACAGAAATATGTAAAAGAACAGCCAACAACTTAGTTTTTCATCTCTCGTAGATTGGGTTGGCATTGTTTTCAAACATTCATTACAAAGCTGATGTTTCCTATTGACAAGTAGGTACTATTTTCAGCTTTAATATCAATGAAAAACAGTCTATAAACTGGGAACAGTACTAGTAATTACTTTAGGAGGGTTGTTGGGAAAAGTCAATGAGCAATTATTACATGTAAAGTACTCAGAACTCACCTCCTCCTCCTCCTCTGCCGCCTTCTTCTCCTTCTTCTTCCTCTTCCTCTTCCTTGTCTTCTTCTTCCTCTTCTTCTTCCTCTTCTTCTTCCTCTTCCTCTTCTTCCTCTTCCTCCTCCTCGTCTTCTTCCTCTTCTTCTTCTTCTTCCTCTTCTTCTTCCTCTTCCTCTTCTTCCTCTTCCTCCTCCTCCTCCTCCTCCTCTTCCTCTTCCTCTTCTTCTTCCTCTTCTTCTTCTTCTTCTTCCTCTTCCTCCTCCTCCTCTTCCTCTTCCTCTTCCTCTTCTTCTTCTTCCTCTTCCTCCTCCTCCTCCTCTTCCTCTTCCTCTTCTTCTTCCTCCTCCTCCTCTTCCTCTTCTTCTTCTTCCTCTTCCTCCTCCTCCTCCTCTTCCTCTTCCTTTTTCTTCTTCTTCTTCTTCCTTTCTCTTCTTCTTCCTCTTCCCCCTCCTCCTCTTCCTCTTCCTCCTCTCCTTCTTCTTCCTCTTCCCCTTCCTCTTCTTCTTCTTCTTCTTCTTCTTCTTCTCCTTCTCCTTCTCCTTCTTATTCAACCGCATCTCTTACCCTTTTTGACTTCTTCTTCTTCTTCTTCTTCTTCTTCTTCTTCTCCTTCTTCTTCTTCTTCTTCTTCTTCTTCTTCTTCTTCTTCTTCTTCTCCTTCTCCTTCTCCTTCTTATTCAACCGCATCTCTTACCCTTTTTCACATTTGGGGTGGAGAATGAGGGGCTGATTTAGAACATTGAATGTGGGACCCGCTCAGTGCATGAGCTGAGAGTAGGGGCTCCAAGGAGTGAAAGGAACACTTGAAATGATGGTCTGTTTGGTCCATTCTGGTGGAGCCAGTTGCTGAGTGTTTGGTGAATCTCACTACTGAGCTGAGTTGCCCAGCGTCCACCAGCTTCCCTAGTTGACTTCTTCTCTTCAGACGAGTGTGGAAGTAGTATCTCCACCACAGTCCCTTTGTGAACCCACTCAGTGGTTCTCTAATTCATTCGTGAAGTACATATTCTACAGCATCCACTGTAATCTCTGTTATATTGTGTTCTTGTGAATCATTATGTGCCATCTCTGTTCTAAATCTGGTACATAGATTGACCCGTTATATCCTCATAAGGTCACCACACAGTAGGTACTTTTATTATCCCTGGATTTCAGATCAGGGAACCCTGGCACATGGGGAAATATCTTGTGGCAGATGCTGTTAATGGATTATAAAAAGCCATTTACAAAGCCCTCCTCCATGACCAGCTCCACTATCAAAGCCCACTTCCCCAGCCTCCTTTACAGGTGGGCTGGCCGTGTGACAAGCTTTGGACTTCCTGATGATGAGGAGCCGGTGCAGCAGGTGACCCCTCCCCCCTCAGCCTTCCCCCCACTTAGACAGTGGATGGAGATGGCTGGTGTGATAGATGCCATCTTGCTATGTTGAGGGAGTGGCCGGGAGAGCTGCAGAGAAGTAGTAGCCCTCCCCTCACTGAGTCACTGGACCAGAGCCAGCAGACACATAGCTCCAGAATTCTGGTTATGAGTGAAGCATATAAACCCGTGTTGGGTTATTTCACTTGAGCCAGATTTTCTGTAACTGCAGATCCTCACCGAATCAGAGTCTGAGCCAGTTTCAAACACAGTCCAGTCCCAGAACCCATGCATGCTCTCTTCTGCACTGCTTCTCCCATGCCAGATACTGTCCCGGGTTCTCTGTGTGCAGTGGAGGTCAGAGCGATGATGGCTTTGACCCTTGGGGAGTTTACAATCTCATGAACAGTCAGAGATTAAAACATAAACACAAAATAAATATATAGTGACCACTTGTGGTTACTAACATGCAGGACAGACTAGGTGCTATGAGAAATAATAATGCAGTGCTAACACACACTGTGGACAGGCAGAAAAGCCCTGTTTCTCCAAAGAAGTGGACATTTACGCTGAGATCTGAAGCATGGAAGGAACAGGGAGGCGTGTTTTCGGTAGAGAGCTCTGCATATGAAAGAGCGGAAGGCATGAATGAGATTCACTGTTGGAAGAACAAAAAAGTCCTCTGTTTGAGGCTTGACTGTGATGGGGGGCAGCAGGAAGGGGCAAGAAGGAGCTAGAGAGGTGGGCGAGGGTTAGGTCCCTCCAGGTCAGCGAGTTTGGACTTCATCTCTAAGAACCCTAGGATGTTTTCAAAGAGTTTTAATCTAGGCGAGAAATCATCTGAATTATATTGAAATAAAAAAGATTAGCTTACAGCTGCTGTGAAGAGAGTGGACACAGGGAGGCCAGTTAGGGGCCGTCATGGTTGTCCAAGTGGGGGGGATTCTCCCTCAGTGGAGGAATTGGTCCTGGGGATGACAAGAATTAGACCGATGGGAGATAAATTAGGAAGATAAAACCTACAGAACTTTGAAGGATGTCAGAGGAGGAGAGAAATTAACGTGATGTCAGTTTCACAATAGCTAGCGCAGGGATTGTGGGCCAGGGATTGTGATTTCCCAGGCTTGGCTGGGAAATCCCGAGGAGGGGGCGCTTGGAGGTTTGGGGGTAGAGGGCGCTGGTGGTCAGCTCAGGAGCGCGGAGGCTTATAACCTGCAGCTAGTTCTCTTCTCTTCTCTGTGCTGCTGTCTTTCCTAATTTGAAACCAAAACGAAGGCTGTGTTCACTATGTGAATAAGCCCTGAACATAGGCCGTCGTTTACCAAATGAACCTCGAGCTAAGATTTGGCAAATATCGAAAAGAACTCCTGCGCCGTGTGCGAGGTGTGTCTGTAGGGCACAGACAGTTTTGTAAATTGTAGAACAACAACTAAGGTCGGAGGTAGCCTGCTGGCGACCCCTCCCGGGGCTCACGGGCGTGCCTGTGGCTGACACGCGCCCTCTTTTCTCCCGCACAGGACACGGAGGTTCTGAACACGGCCATTCTCACCGGAAAGGTTGTTTCGGTTCCCGTCAAGGTCGTGGCCGTTCAAGAGGATGGTTCGGTGGTGGACGTGTCGGAGGCTGTGGAATGCAGGTCTGCGGATGAAGACGTCGTCAAGGTACCGCGGGCTTTACCTCCAGATACCCAGGCATTCGGTCCTTTCCCTCCCTTTCTGTCTCGGGGCTGCTCTGAGCATCCCAGGCTCCGAAGGGCTGAGACCGGGATGAGGATGCTGAGGACGGAGGGAGTGACGGCAGGGACTCGCCTGGAATCAGAGGAGGCTGCAGGCGCAGTGCTGCTTCCTTCCCTCGGTCTTAATCTTGAGCGGAAACAATTCTCTTCCCATTCTTTTGCTCATAGGACAATATTTCCTGAATTTTAGCCAGCTACCTGCCATCTTCGCAATTTTTGCCAACTTCCTGTGCCAAATAATATAATTTACTCATTATATTTTCTTTAAATGCCTCACTTTTCAACCTTAAATATCTTAAATGTCTCATTAGAAGACAATAAAATCCATGAGCTTGATGTACTAACTTTTTCTTAATATACATGAAAATAAACGACTATTAACTTTTTACTTCACACTTGTGCTGCTGGTTTTTTGATAGTAGGTTTCAGAGGAAAGGGAGCTATTTCTTGTCCCCCTGGTCTCTATAAGTCAAAGATGATACATGTCACTCGTCCCTCTGATGGAGAATCCTGTGTCTTTCTAGGCATAAGTGGAAGCTGGAAATCGGATCGTATTCTGTCAGAGTGTCTGAGGGGCTGAGGGCCCTTGAAATCAAATCACAGGAGAAATGATTGAAGGAAGTGTGAGTGTTGAGCCTGGTGGTGAGAAGAAAAGGCCCAGGGAGAGGTGAGGAGGGAAACATGACAGCTCTTTTGAAGTCTTTCAAGAGCCCTCCTTCGGAATATGGGGTAGATTCGTACTTTTTAGATTTCAAGAGTGGGAGTCAAAAGGGAACCACTCTAGCTCAATATAAAGAAAAAGAATGCAGAGGGAGTGAGTTTGGGGGGCGGGGGTAGGCTTCCAAACAGCTGATGGCAGTTCAAATCCTGACTCTGTGGGGGAGCACCTTTATGAGCTAGTAGTAAAGTATCATTCCTATGGCTTTCCCATCAGAGAGTCAGTTGATAAATAAAGTTTTCTGAATTTGCAAAGGAATTTTGTTTCCACCCCCATGACCTGGAAGGCACGTGTGTCAGTTTCCTCTTGCTGCTGTAACAAATGAATGTGAATTTAGTAGCTTAAAACAATGCACATTTATTATCTGATGGTACTGGAGGTCAGGACCCTAAAATGGGTTGGTTGGCAGGGCTGCGTTGCTTCTGGAAGCTCTAGCAGAGAATCTGTTTGCCTTTTCCAGCTTCTAGAGGCTGCCTGCCTTTCTGGGCTGTGGCCCCTTTCTCCATCTTAAAAGTCAACATCGTAGCATCTTCAAATCTCTCTCTCTCTCTGACCTCTGGTTCCATCATCACCTCTGTTTCTCTGGCTCTGAGCCTCCTGCCTCTCCCTAATAAGGACCTTTGTGATTACATCAGGCCCACCTGGCTATCCCAGGATAATCCCTTCACCTCGAGGTCCTTATCTCAAATACATGTGCAGAGTCCCTTTGCCACATGTATTAGTTTCCTAGAGCTGCCGTATCAGTTCCCACAAACTCAGTGGCTTAAAACAACATAAACCTGTTCTCTCCCAGTTCTGGAGGCCTGAAGTCTGAAATCAAGGTGTTGGCAGGGCCACACCCCCTCCAGAAGCTCTAGGGGAGGATCCTTCCCTGACTCTTCCAGGCTCTGGGGGCCCCAGGTGTCACCGGCTTGTGGCCGCATCCCTCCCGTCTCTGCCTCCGTCTTCACTTCTCTTCTGTCTCCGTGTGGCCTTATTCTCCTATAAGGGCGTTCGTCATTGGATTTAGGGGCCACCCTGATTCACAATGATCTCATCTCACTATCCTTAAGTTAATTATATCTGCAAAGACCCTGTTTCCAAATAAGGTCACATTCACAGCTTCCAGGGGCTAGAGCTTGGATATATCATTCTGGGGTCACAGTTCCACCTACTGTGTAAAGTGACATATTAGAGGTTTGGGGGATTAAGATCTAGACAGCTTTGAGGGTCTTTATGCTGCCAGCAGCAGCACATTTGTGGTTCTTTGCTAAGTGTCTTTCAAGGTCTTCAGAGGGAGGAAGAAAAATGCAATCTCCATGTTGTAATTGTGATTTAATCTTTGGGTGTCTATCTTGCCGACCAAGTGATGGCCTTCTGTTTTTAATGTGTTGGTAATTGTACTGTTGGTCAGTGAGTTGCAGTCTCCAGAACCACAGAAGCCCCGGCATACATCACCAGCAGGGGATGAACTCATTCACGCTTGGAGAGAAATCAGTGTAAACTCATGCTGTCTTGATGAGGGTACCCTCCAACTTTTGGCTGCAATAATTAAGTTTTCAGCCTTCCGGTATCAGCTGGACTTGAAATAATGAGATGCTAAAGGCCTCCTAAAAGGGTATTAACATTTTAAAGCCTTCTCTGCCCCAGGGAAGGTCTTTATTTCCAAACTTCCTCTGTGAAGGGCAAGGGTAGGCAGCAGATGTGCTGTTGGAAAAATAACACAGAGGTTTCTGCCGCTTGTATGGGGTCACTATATAGAGCCCTGTCACCGCTGGAGGACGCAGGAAGCTTCGAGAGAGCAGCTGCATTTCCTGGGTCATCACGTAGCCCCTGCAAAAGGCCGTGTGACCCGATTTTCCTTAAGTGGTTGGATTCACAGAGAGGATAAGGTGGAAGGTGGGCGTGTCCTGAACATGGTCCTTAGAGAGGCATCTGAGAGCTGATGTCACTGAGCCAGAGACATCACGATTCAGGTGGAGGGGACTGGACAGGTGTAGGGGGCAGTGGGATCTGGCAGGCCTGCGGTGAAATCCTGTATGGGTGAGCTTTCTTTTGTTTTGGTTGCAAGTGACAGAAACGCAAATCCAACTGTCTTAAGCCCGGAAAGGGGAAATATATGGACTCGTGCAGCTGTAGACGGAGTTAGATCCAGAGGCACAGCTGGACTCGATTTCTCTCCTTCTCTGATTTCTGCCTTCTTCTGTGTGGTTTTCACATCTTTTTCCTGGGCCCGTGCTACTTCCTGGGCCCAGCATCCCTCCCCGACTCCCTGCATCTGGACACGCCCCAGCTGTGTCCTCTGGACTCTGGCTCAGGTGCCCCTGGGATCTGTGCAGCCACCTCCTTCCTGCCGTTCTGCATCCCGCCTCCCACACCGGGGTCCTCACCTCTTGTGCTTCTGTGCCATGTAGGTGCACGTATTAGGGACTCAGCATGTCGTGTGTCCCTGTACAGGTGGAAGGTTTGCCCCTTGAGGGCAGGTCCGTGTCTCACTTGTCTTCCTGCCCCGAAGGGTCTGTTAGAAGGAGCAGCGAGAACAGCCACAGCCCACGGTGACACCGTGCCAGACTCTGGTCCACTGGCTCTTTACACATTGCAGCCTCCGACCCGCCCAGCACCCCGACAGAGTAGGTACCACTCTTATGCCCATTTTACAGCCCAGGAAACTGAGGCGGGAGAGGGTTAAGTGTCTGGGCTCAGTGGGTGGTGAGTAAGCATCAGTCTACTGCATGTGCGAATTCATGGTACCGAAAAGTGGACACACGGTCCCTTCCTACTTCCTCTCTCCTGTAAAGACAGAATTAAAGACAGGTGTTTCTGAAAGTCCACATGTTATGTAAGGCGTTGATTGTTGGCAAGTCATCCAGTTGAAAGAGATGTGCAGACGCGTTTTGCCCGGGGGCTGTGGTTCTCATCTTCCACGTGTCCTGCACTGTAGGAGATCAACCTAATGGAAGGTGAGGCCCAGGCACCTGGGGGGTGGGATTGAGAACCTTGTGGGGATCCTGCAGTGTTGATGAAATAGGTTCAGAACAGTCTCTCTGCACTGACTTATCTCCAAAGGGTCCTTGTCTGCTGTGGGCTCCAACGGGCTTCTGGAGAAACCCTCAGACAGGTCCTGATGTTATTAGAAGGAGATGGAGAAAAATCCAAAAGTGGTTTAAGCCCATTTCTTTCTCTTTTGGCAAGGCTTGGCAAACATGCCTACAGAAAACACCGTTCTTCTGTTTCTGGGCATGAATTTCCTCCCCTTTACCCGTCACCAGGAGCCAGGCAGCTAAGAATAAGTTGTCAGGCAGTTTGGACATTATTGCCTAATTTTGTCCTCCTTGTTGCTGGTAATTTGGACTTGCATTGTTCCATTCTGATGGGAGATGTGTCATATATTTCCTGTTGGCCAGAGGATAGATACTGCTCCATCCCCAACCTTTTGTTCCTGTCAGCATCGTTCAGATTTCAATATTAATGAGATCTTTTGTTCCTTTCTGTCTTTAGCATCTCTGATGAAGAAGTAACATTCTGGAATTGTTTGGGCATCATGCAGAGAGACCTTGGGACTAGCCCGTGTAGATCTGCAGCCGCCGGGCTTCGGGCCCTCAGTTATCAGAGCTGCACTGGGGAGATGGTGTTACTGAGGTCTTGGGCCGACACCGAATTAAATCTCGGAGGCAGAGTTTTGGGCGCACCAGAAAAGAATAGCTTCTTTGCTTTGCCAGGCAAAGGGGGCCACAGCGGGCGATTGCCCTCAAAACTGTGTGTCCTGACCTGGAGGGGGGGTAGTGAGGAGTTTTATAGCAATGGCTCAAAGAGGGCGTGGTCAGCTCGTGGACCTTCTTCTGATTGGTTGGTGGGGAGGTAACCGGGAGTCGGCATCATCAACCTTCTGGTTCCTATTGGTCTGGGGTCTCCGTGCTTGTGGGCAGCCGACAGTTAACTTCTCCCACCTGATGGGGGTTTCAGTATCTGCAAAACGGCTCAAAGATATTGTTCTGTGTATCCCTTGAGGGGGAGCTAGGACCCTGCCCCAAGGCTGCACTCTTGTCTCCTGACTGCTCCTCCCTTGTCTCTGCATCCCATCTCTTCCCTTACTAACAACTGCTTGAACCTGCCCGTTGGAACTCAGGGAAGGTCACGGAGGCTGAATGAAGCCTATTTCCTGTAATGAAGAAATGGGGGACACAGAAAGGCTTTTGTGCCCAGGAGTCCACAGGATCCTGCTCAGTATCAGGTCTGTGACTGTGTTTCGAGTATCAGGCAGGGTCAACTACGGCCAGTGTTCCTCTGTCTCCTGGCACATTTATCCTCGATGTTTTGGGGCTTCGTTCACAATTTAAACTCCTTCCGTGAGCTTTGATGGTGGGCAGAATGTATCAGCTTCGTATTCAAATTCATTGAGTTTCCTAAAGAAACTCAAATCATTTCAAGACACTTTATTTTTAAAAAAATTTTTAATTTATACAATTTTTAAAGGTTACTTTCCATTTACAGTTTTCACAAAATATTGGCTATATTCTCCATGTATGAGAATATGTATGTTGTACATACAGCCTTGAACTTATACTCAGTAGTTTGTACCTCACACTCCCCCACCCCTATATTGCCCCTCCCCCTCAGTTAAATAAACTTTAGAAGTTAACTGTCTAAGAAAAGTGATGCACAGGGCCTTTAATTATTGTTGCCAAAATACAGGTCACCCAGTTGCTAAGTGCCAGGGCTGGGGTTTGACCCCAGGAAGCTTGGCTCTCGGCCCCTGCTTTACAGAGAGCATCCCAGTTTCACAGGGAACTTAGCCCTGTGAATTTAGGGTGCTTATTTCAGGGGCAGGCTTCTTTCCCCCCTACTTTGGGATTATCCGTACACTGACTTATTTTATACATATCCTAAGATTAAGATTACTTTCCAAAGATAAAAACGTAGCCCTCTTTTCTCTGAAACATTTCAGATGTCTAGAGGGACATTCAGTGATGTTAGGAACTGGTGAACGTAAGAAGAAATCCCACAAAGAGCTAGAACTGACTTCTTCAGCCAAGACTCACTCGTATAGCAGAGACTCAGTGAGCGTTGTTGAGAGAAGTCTTCAGAGAATCTCACCCATTTTCCCCGGAATATGCAGGAGTCTTCCATGAGCAATTCATTCATGCTTTATTGATATATATCGCTACGCTGAGATGGACTTTGAGAAAGTAATGCTGCCTTTAGCAGCAGGTGGAAATACAGATTCTGTCTCAGTCAAAAACAACGGGATAAGATTTTTCTGGGACTGGATGGACTGGATTACGTAGCCACCTATTAAACAAATGGGCTCATATCTCTTCTAATTCATTTTCAAGAGGGACGGGCTTCCAGCAGGCAATGATCGTTTATATTCAATGTATATACTCAGTATATTCCTTCTAAACTACTCTTGGATTATTGCCTGGAGACATTTCAGGTTTAAATGCAAAGAGACAGTCTCAGATTACAAAGCACTGCTTTCCGCTCCTATTCCCCCCTGCAGCTTGCCTCACCCTTCTTAAAGGGCCCCTCTGCAAATGTTTCAGATCATTTTGACCACTTCTGAAGCTCAGTTTAACAGGCTCTTTTTTAAAATGAAAGGCCTCAGCCCGAAGCTATTGCCCTAATATAGTCTTTTTTTTTTTTTTTTTGCGGTACGCGGGCCTCTCACTGTTGTGGTCTCTCCCGTTGCGGAGCACAGGCTCCAGACGCGCAGGCTCAGCGGCCATGGCTCACGGGCCCAGCTCCTCCGCGGCACGTGGGATCTTCCCGGACCGGGGCACGAACCCGTGTCCCCTGCATCGGCAGGCGGACTCCCAACCGTTGTGCCACCAGGGAAGCCCTATAGTCATCTTTTAATGCTCTGGACAACAAAGCAGTTTCCGTCATCAAGGGTTTCAGTCGTGTCACTCCCCAGGGAATACTTTCAGAGAGATGAATTTATCCACGACTTCCTGACATCCTTTGTGTCTGACACTTAATAAATATTTGGGTTACACTCTGACTTCTTTTCCTGTGAGCAGAGTTTGTAGGGAGAGCAGTCGGTGGCCGTATGCTGAGACTGTCTGTGTGTCTGAAGCCCACTCATAAGGACGGTAGATTTCCATGTGCCTTTCTTGACAGCCCCTTTGAGTGAAAGACTGTTACTGAGGATCTTGAAGGATTTTCCAGTTCTGTTACCAGTGCTTGCACCGTGGCCTGGGTTGGGACAGAAGGGACTTTGGTCAAGGATATTGGGCCAAAGCATTTTGGTTTCATAAATAGGATATAAATAATATAGAAAAAACAAACTTGTGATAGGACCCCACTTCCTGGCATGTGCCAATCCAGACATCACTAATCAATCCTAGCACTCCTTCCTTCGACAGCCCAGATTCCTTCTCCAGCAGAGGTCCCTTGAGCAGCAGCTAAGAAGTGATTTGCATTGGCAAGTGAGACGAACATATTTCCTATTGCTGGTAAAGTCTGTGGGGAACTAGCAAAAGTTTTGTTAAGCATTGAAGAGCGTTATGCTAATGAGGCCGTGATGTGGACCTCAAAGTTGGATATATTGGAGGGAGAAAAAACCCAAAACAACATTTCTGTGCCATTGCTCTGCATCCTATCATCCATATCAGGATGTCCTTAGGCCAAAGGTCATAAAATGATAGGCCTTGAGGCAAATCCAGACCCCAAGACATGCCCCCAGACAGAGCAAAGTACTTTAAAAATGTATATACTTCGATGCCAACATTCCAACATCAGTAGATTTCACCAGAGCTCTGGAATTCCGTTTCTCTCGCGAAGTCCAGAGGTCTCTGAACACAGCCCATATGGCAGCTGTGGGCTCAGGGCAGTGGCAGCGGTGGGCTCAGGGCAGTGGCAGCTGTGGGCTCAGGGCAGTGGCAGCGGTGGGCTCAAGGTAGTAGCTGCTGTCCCCTTTGGGCAGGGTTTGGGGTGCTCCCTCAAGTTTTTCACCATCCCCAAGTTCCCTGACCTTCACAGCAGACCCACCTTCCCCATTTATGTCACCTCCCTGGGCCAGGAGGGATTTGATTGTTTTGTTTTGTTTTGTTTTATTGTAATTTTAATTTAATTTTATTTTTTTTAAACATGTTTATTGGAGTATAATTGCTTTACAATGGTGTGTTAGTTTCTGCTTTATAACAAAGTGAATCAGCTATACATATATCCCCATATCCCCTCCGTCTTGCGTCTCCCTCCCACCCTCCCTATCACACCCATCTAGGTGGTCACAAAGCACCGAGCTGATCTCCCTGTGCTATGTGGCTGCTTCCCACTAGCTAGCTATCTAGCCATCTATTTTACGTTTGGTAGTGTATATATGTCCATGCCCCTCTCTCACTTTGTCACTGCTTACCCTTCCCCCTCCTCATATGTTGAGTCAATCCCTGGAAGTTCCACCATCCCTAGCCAATTGTGCTGAAAAAAATCTGGGTGAGTTATACGGGTAAACTGAAATCTATTACAAATATATTAGATAAGTTAGTTGTATTAAGTGAGATGGATGAGACCAATGTATTAGATGCAATTATTTTAATTCATTGCTAACATAGGTAGAGGTTTTCACAAGGCAGAGTCACTTAGTGTAAGAACAGCTGTAATTTCACCACGGGGGCTACTTCTCAAGCTGTTCAGACTGGAATTTTTATATCCCGGATTTTAATTAGCCCACATCACACTGGCAAGGACTCCAAGTTGATCAAGGGGGTGAATTCCAGGGACTTCTGTGCTGCTGGGGCATTGCTGCGCTTCCCTCCTTCCTCTGTGACTGGCTCAGCCTGGCTGGGCTATGATTCGCTGGTCTCTCTGGAAATCTCCGAGAGTGTGAGAAGCCCAGGCTTCTCTTGGCAGGGCTGAGCCAGTCTCGTCTCTGCCAGATCTTAGCTTGCGCCTTTCAACCCCCCTCTTTTCTACATTCTGATTTTGGAGAAATTGGTGAGGTCATCGTTGGCATTTTTCTTTTTCCCTTCCCCTGGAGCCTCAGAGATAAAAAACTCTCAGCTGCGGGGTTTTTTTTTATACCTTGAGGTCTCAGTTCACAGCATTCTTTGATAGAAAAGTTTCTTTTCTTAGGGAAATTTTCAGAAGTACTTTCAAGATAAGTTTGGAAAACACAAACCCTGCAGACCCCTCTTTCCCCTGAGAAAGTGCTCCTCCTGCCACAATGCCTTTTTTTAATGTGACTAATTGATGCGCAAACCCCCGAACACCTAAGCTTGTGACTCCAGCACCTGTGCCAATGGAGCCTCGTTCCCAGCACTTCTCTCCACCAGGTTCAGTGTCTGCAGTCAGAGCTGGTGCAGGAGGCTGGGCAGCGCGATATGCTGGGCTCTCACCAGATGAACAGCTCTTAATCCCTCCGGGGCCACCGTTTGATGACTAGGAAGTGCTTGGATCTTTTCCTAAATTCAAAAGCGTTCGTGGTGCTTTGAAAATCTCCCAATGTTGAGGGGTAAAAAGCTAAAGTGAACACGTTTCCCAGGTAAGCGTATGCTAAACTTTACAACAGACCATAATCTTGGGCCTCATTGGCTGGCGTGGTTTTGATAGGGGGCATGATTTTGGAAGCACTTGTCTATCAGGGTAGAATCGCACCTTGCTGAATGTGATTTGATTGGGGATTTATCATGGAGGTGACCCAACAAGCAGAATGCAGGAATTGACTGGTGATGCTTGGCTGATGAGCGGGGAGATGAGGCTGGATGGGAGCGGGTGTCCGTGGGTCTGTTGTGGAGGGCTGTCCTGAACATCTCGGACGAAGGTGAGTTGAAGTCTGGTGGGCTGGAGGCAGCCAGTGATGCCCGACCATCTTGTAAACACCGTACAAACCTTACTGTTCTACCAGTCACTGTTTTTTTTTGTTTTTGTTTCTGTTTTTTTGCGGCACGCGGGCCTCTCACTGTTGTGGCCTCTCCCGTTGCGGAGCACAGGCTCCGGACGCGCAGGCTCAGCGGCCATGTCTCACGGGCCCAGCCGCTCCACAGCATGTGGGATCTTCCCGGACCGGGGCACGAACCCGTGTCCCCTGCATCGGCAGGCGGACTCTCAACCACTGCGCCACCAGGGAAGCCCCCAGTCACTGTTTTTGACAGTATTTTGCACAGGAGTCTGTCTCTTCCACAAAGACCTCCTCGAGGGCAGAGACACTTGGGTTTGCTTTATGTCCTCAAAGCCCTGCCGGGAACCCAGCATGTATCACCACTGAGTGTTAACCTCAGACTAGCTGTGACCTCTCTGTGCCTTTGAGATGGATCCTCGTCCTCTGTGGGCTGTGCAAGAGTTGCATTCTCTGAGGTCTTTTTAGCACCAAGACTTTAAGATTCTCTAAGGAAGGCATGTGTTTTGGATGAGCTAGGAAGGGAAGAAGCACAGTGGTCTCCATTCTGCCCACGCTGGCCCCGAGATCTGCCTTTGCTGGGAGGCCTGGACGATCAGTCAGTTCCGGGCTGGGTGCTGGCACACTGCTTCGGAGCGAGGAAGAGATAACATCCCAGCCGTGGTCCAGCTAGGGAGGTGAGACCGATCTGCATGAAGAAAGAATTGGTAAGAATAAAGGAGCCTGAGAGCAAAGCCTCGCGATCAGGACTTGACGGTGAATTAAGGAATCTCCTTAGAGTGGAGCTTTCAGTGTAGTGATGGGCCTGATGGATGCGGGAGGCGGGAGGGGCTCACGAGACCTTCCCGTTCCTGGTCGTACGATCCTGGGCAGAGCACTTCCTCTCTCATTGATTCTGCGTAGTTCCCGTATGTCTACGAGGTACCAGGCCTTGTGCCACGAGCCTGAGCTGCAGAAAATCAAATAAGGCAAACATGCTTGTCCTTAAAGGCTTGCCTTATCATCTGGGAGGGGCAGAGAAGTAAGCATTACTATATTAAATCATAGTCTGTGAAGGTACAAAGGTGGATAGAAGGTTCCTCGAGCCAAGATCCAGGGACTTACCTCCTAGAAATCTTCATGAAAATCGTTTGACTTCGCATATCCGTTTTTTTACGATAGTCTATAGACTGTGTAAGCAGCACGCACCATTGTCAGTAGACCCAATCACTGCCACTTGATTTCGGTTCTCATGTTTGGATTTGTGTCCATGGTTGTATGAGGGGCCCAAAGGACTTGGAGCTGTATCACATGAATAGTTTAACTCTTGGGAATTCAACTATATGCATTTGGCCCAAAATAACGCGGTGTCCTTACATTTACATGCATACATATACACATATATGGGTAGAAACTGTGCATCTTTTAATCTGGTTATCTCTGTTCCTCTGCCTGGTAAAGTATTCGTCAGTGTATATTGGCACAACTGGTGGGGGGCGCTTGAGCACAATGGCAAGCGTCTCCCCATCTTCCAGATGTGTGATGCCTTCTTCTGGTGGCCAAGCAAGTGAGTGGTGATGGTGTCAATGACCTCTTGCTTTCAGGAAGACATTAAAGACTGAACTGAGGCCTCCAAGAAACCCTTGACTAATGAAATGTTAGAAGAACTGGAAGATACTTTTACAGAAGGTGTAGGTGATAATGGAAGTGGTATGTTTACTTATCGAAGGGAAGGGGTAGACAGTTATGACTCAGAGAGGGAGATGCCTCTGACCAGCGAAAGCATAGTCTGGGGACCCACTGGGGACAGGAGAGCTGTTATGTCCTAGAGCTTCTTATTGTATAAATCTTATTGTATAAATTTTAATGAGGGAACTTAGTCACCAGGAGCACATAGCTGCTAGAGTCAAGCAGGCCTCTTTTTTTTTTTTTTTGGCGGTACGCGGGCCTCCCACTGCCATGGCCTCTCCCGTTGCGGGGACGCGCAGGCTCAGCAGCCATGGCCCACGGGCCCAGCCGCTCCGCGGAACGCAGGATCCTCCCGGACCGGGGCACGAACCCGCGTCCCCTGCATCGGCAGGTGGACTCTCAACCACTGTGCCACCAGGGAAGCCCAGGCAGGCCTCTTTTTAATAAAGCAGCTTAAATTTAACTCAAACTGGTTACTTTAGATACGACGGAGTCCCCCTAGTGCCCTAAATGGCAGTTTTTATTATACTTCTGCCTAAAGACTGAGACTTTTGCCCCATAGGGGAGACAGAGGATATGGAACTGTGTAGAGTTTCCGCAGTGGCTGCTGTCCCCCTCCTGAGCCAGCTGTCCTGGGGATGCTGCTAGCTCTTCCCTTGAGGGCCCAATGGGATTCGTACAGCAAGCCCGGGGGTTACAAGCTCCGTTGTTTACAGGCTCTAAAGCTTCACACTCACACCAGCCCCTTTGGGGCCTTTAGCAAGTCAGTACAGTTTTTCCCTTGGATTCTTTTTTTTCTAGCTTATATGACATCCAGCAGGGTCCACCCTGGGGAAGCAAATGCTCGATTTCTCTTCCTCCCTGTGGGCATGTGTCTGTCTCCAGATTCCAGGTTAGTTTGTAGCCCTGCATCAGCAGTTCTCTGATGGGTTTAAGAAAAGCTTTTAATCTGCAGTTTGGTAAGGGCAAGAGAAGTGCTCTTGTCAGCCATCTACCTCTCTGAACTGAAACTAGAACTTGGCTGACTTGATTTTGTCTGTGATTTTTATCAAGCAGAGGATAAGCCAGGCCCCTCATTTTAAGAATACTTTAAGTGGAAACTAAGAATGAACTGAATATAGAGAAGGGATCAGCGGTTACTGCAGCAGCTGTTTGACCAATAGAAAAGGACAGTGTTGGGTCAGAGTACACCGCTTGGGACACTGGCCCTCCGTTACTGGCTAGGTGACCTAACTGAGCATTAATCTCCTCATCTGTAAAATGGGTAAAGGATAACTTTCCCACAATGCTCCAGTGCAGGATTTTTTTCAGATTAAGGGCCAGTTTTTATGGGATCTCACCAGCATTTTGTAAAAAGTGAAGGAATAGAATGGATTGGAATGGAATGGCACAGAGTGGAGTGGAGTGGAATAGAATGGGATGGGATAAAACAGAAGAGAAAATTCAGAGTGACTTGCAAGTAATGAGGTTAAGTATTTTTTCATGAAACTTTGGCTTTTGCCTTTATGTATTGGTCCTAATGTAAGATGTATTTTCTAATGTGGGCTGTGCTTCAAACACTATTTGAGACACATTGTCATAGACTGTGTCAGTTAGTTACACCTGCATAACAAACAGCCCCAGTATCTTAGTCACATGCCACCACGAGCTTTTTTTTATTGCTCACAGGTCTTCAGATCAGCTGGGGTTCACCTCATCAAGGTTGCAGACACCAAGAGGGCAAACCCAATCCTTTAATTATGGGTTTTTTTTTAACTTTTTATTTTATGTTGGAGTAGAGTTGATTAACAATGTTGTGTTAGGTTCAGGTGTACGGCAGAGTGATTCAGTTATACATATACATGTATCTATTCTTTTTCAAATTCTTTTCCCATTTAAGTTGTTACATAACATTGAGCAGAGTTCCCTGTTTTCAGTATTTTATGGAGAATTTTTTGTTAAAATTCTGCTGGGCAAAAGGAGTCATTTGCCCAAACCCAACGTTGTTGAGATAAAGCATATTTTACCTCTGGTGGGGGGAACCACAAATTCACAAGGCAGAGGGTGAGGGTGCAGTGTTGGGTATGGCACTGAAATGTACCACATGACACAATCGAGAATGTCAGGTGGAGGGGGAAATTCCCTGGCGGTCCAGTGGTTAGGACTCTGTGGTCTCACTGCTGAGGGCCCAGGTTCAATGCCTGGTCAGGGAACTAAAATCCCACAAGCCATGTGGTATGGCCAAAAAAAAAAAGAGAGAGAGAGAGAGAGACTGTCAAGTGGGATAAATTGTAAAATGCTGTATGTGTCAGGTTTCGTCTTTAAAGGTGTACCCCTCCTTCCTCCTTCCCATCTGTCCCCCTGCCGTGGGCTGAAGAGAAAGGTCATACATATGTAAGAGAATTCCTCACTTATCTTCACCTTTGGGTCCCGAAAATGTTCCTTGATGTCTCTTTCTTTTTTTTTTGCCGTACGCGGGCCTCTCACTGCTGTGGCCTCTCCCGTTGCGGAGCACAGGCTCTGGATGCGCAGGCTCAGCGGCCATGGCTCACGGGCCCAGCCGCTCCGCGGCACGTGGGATCTTCCCGGACCGGGGCACGAACCCGCGTCCCCTGCATCGGCAGGCGGACTCTCAGCCACTGCGCCACCAGGGAAGCCCAATGTCTCCTTATTTCTGAGAAAGACTTCCCTCTGTTTTGCTGCCAGTATGCAGTCTATTAATTTGCATGTCTGTATATGTTGATTTTTTCCTGTTTCCAATTTTTGTAACTAGACTGAAAAATCTCTGTAGACACGACTTGTTCTCTTCTGTACTTTACCTTCTTGTTACACAACAGGTATTTGGTCAGGGGTGTTGGAAGACAGTATTATATCAGTGACTTACATTTAGTGACCACTCAGGAAATGGTGTTTTGTTGTTTTTTTTAAGCTGTGGTTTTCTTTTTTTTTTTGAAGATGGGGGGGGTAGGAGTTTATTAATTTATTAATTTATTTTGGCTGTGTTGCGTCTTCGTTTCTGTGCGAGGGCTTTCTCTAGTTGTGGCAACAGGGGGCCGCTCTTCATCGCGGTGCGCGGGCCTCTCACTATCGCGGCCTCTACTTGTTGCGGAGCACAGGCTCCAGACGCGCAGGCTCAGTAGTTGTGAGCCTCACGGGCCTAGTTTCTCCGCGGCATGTGGGATCCTCCCAGACCAGGGCTCAAACCCGTGTCCCCTGCATTAGCAGGCAGATTCTCAACCACTGCGCCACCAGGGAAGCCCGAGAAATGGTGATTTTCTTTGATTGTTTTTTGCTTGAAGCTGCAGGTGACAGGCAACTCACTTCTTCTCTCATCTCAGTCTCCGAACTCAGAGTGGGTATTTGGTGAGTTTGGCATTAGTACGGGGCCATTGGGTTATATAATGCACGCTGGAAAGTCTTGTGTCGACTTAGCATGGAAGAGCTGGACCGAAGATGAGCACCCAGAAAACACTGGCTGTCTGTTAAGTGATTTTTGTGGTTCATCTTATTTAACACTTAGGGCAGGAATTATCATCCCTTGTCTCATTTCTCTGTGTCCCGTGCTGGAAAGCGTCCTTGCAAAAGCTTTCCGTATCACACTCCCCCACTTCCCATTCTGTCATGAACCCACACCATCAGAGGTTTTCCTCTTCTCCGCTGAAGTCCCCTTGTCAGGGTCTCCAGGGTTCACGGCCAATTCCAACGGTTAGCTTTGAGTCCACAACTGACTCGACTTCCTCTCAGTGTTTCATATCAATCCCACCCTGTCTTCGGAGAATCTTCACCACTTACCTCTGAGATACCATCCTCTCTCTGGCCTTTCTTTCTTTTTGTTTTTAGTTTTTAAAAATGTTTTGGCCGTTCCGCGCGGCATGTGGGATCTTAGTTCCACGAGCGGGGATCGAACCTGAGCAGGGATCGAACCCGAGCAGGGATCGAACCCGAGTTCCCTGCAGTGGAAGCACGGGGTCTTAACCACTGGATCGCCAGGGAAGTCTCCCTGGCTTTTCCTTTTTAACAAATTGGCCCCATGTTGTCAGGTCCTTATATCCATGAGCTCTAAGGGTTAGCAGGTTCAGGGCTGAAATGTGAGCTATGATTCAATCTCCTGGCTTTAAATACTGCGTTTGCTGGCATAATCCAAGTTTATTTCTTCAGCTTGAGCCCTTCTCCATGGACTCTGCACTTGTGCTTCCAACTTCTTACCTCACGTCTTCATTCAGATGTCTGATAAACATTTCACATTTAGTATTTTTGAAATGGAACTCCGGATTCTTTCTCTCTTCCCCACATCTGCCTTCCTGCAGGCCTCCCTTATCACAGGGATGGCAATGCCGTTTTTCTGGTTGCTCGGGCCAGAAACCTAGCAGTCGTCTGTGGCTTCTCCTTCTCTCACACCCAACAGCCACTCCAGCAGCAGCTCCTGCCAGGGCTGCCTTCAAAGGCATCCTGACCCTGACCACATCTCATTCCCTGCATCACACCACCCTGATGGGAACCTCTTTCACGTCTCTGTCGCATGGGCTCCCCTTCTGCCACTCCTGCTAGAGGTATTGTGTTATATCGTCCAATCATGCTACTTCCTTGTGCGCAAACCCCACAGCTTCTCATTATATGTACACAGTGGAGTACAATCCAGCCCCCCTGGCTACTTTTGTGCTCCCTTGCCCTCCTTTTTGGTCCTCGAATATGGCAAGAACACACCTGTCTCAGGGCCTTTGCACTTCCTGATCTTCTGCATGTGCTCATGACTCACTCCCTCACTTCATTCAGGCCTCTAATCAAATGTGATCTCTCCAGGGAGGCCTTCCCTGCCCATTCTAACTGAAACCATTATCACTGCTTTCTTACCTTGCTTGATTTTCCTTTTAAGCCCATCTCGCTACCTGACATTACATTTATATCTAGGTGTGTGTTGAGTTTGTCCGTCTCCCCCATTCCACAGTCAGACTATTGTTCATCACTCTATCCCCAGCACCTAGGACAGTTCCTGGGTCTTAATTGACATTAAATCAATATTTATTGAAGGAATGAATGATTTATTCTTATTTTACAGATGAGGGATCTGTGGCAGAGAAAAGCTATGTCAGAATACACTGGGACCCTGAGCTTGCTCTCTCCATCCTCCAATGATAAGATGGGAGGGAGTCCAAGCTGGAAACTTCGGGTACCCATGGGTTCACGGATGCAGGATCTGAGCCCGGAGATGGAGAGTGACTTATTCAGGCATGATGAGGGGACGAGTTTGGACAAGGACCCAGGTTACTGGACCTCAGGCTGAGGCACCGAGCTGCTGCTTCCAGTTCCTTCTGCCTGGTCTCGAGTACTAGCTGTCAAGCTGGCCTCTAATTAATTGATGCTTACTGATACCTCAGGGGTGGCCTGGGGCCAGGGGCAGAGGGGGCAGTGGACCAGAAAGGGGCACAAGGGATGTTTCGGGAGGATGGGAGTGTTCTGTTCCCGAGCATGACAGTGGTTTCACAGCGTATGCACCGTCAGTCTCATCCAACTGTACCCTCCAAACGGATACGGTGCATTGAACAGAAATTACACCTTGATGAGTTTCATTTAAAAAATCCCAACGTATGTATTTAGGTCTTGCCTTTCCCAATCAGGTCTTCCTTCTGTGGGCTGTACGGAGGGGGTAACGCACAGTTTGAGGACCCCCTGTCCCCCCGATTCAGAGGACCTGAGTGCGAATCCCTGCCCTGCCTCTCACCAGCTGTGATCTCTGCTCAAGCTGTCTCTCCCGGGCCTCATTTTCCCCATCTATGACATAGGGACAAGACACTTAACGAATGGGATATCTGGAGGACTTAACGGCTGTCATTCTATGTAAAGTTTTAAAAACAATGCGTGATGCATAGCGACCACCCAGTACATGATAGCTATTATTTTTGCTCTTTGTACTTCTTGGGGATATAAAAGCTTAAGGTAAAATGAATATTTTTTGAGTACCCACTGCTCCTCAGACAAAATGTACTTGCTAAACTTGGTAATAAACACAAAATGTTTGATTTGATAATTGAATTGAAAGGTGTTTTTTCTTTACATAGTTTCTTTTTGCCTATCTTAATATGTAATTCAGCATTTATCGTGAATTTGTGAGAAACATACTCTTTGATTATATAGCTTCCCCCCCCATTCCTCAAATCTTTTTATTCTTCATTAATACACAAACACACGTAACATATATTTATAAAATGAGTATTAACGCGTCCATATAATTCTAAAATTTTTTAATTTTATTGAAGTAGAGTTGATTTAAGATGTTGCGTTCGTTTCAGGTGTACAGCAAAGTGATTCAGTTATATAAGTGTGTCCATATAATATTATATCATGATTATTTTTCCTTTCTCTTAAATTTCATTTAAATTTATTCTAGGATTCATAGTGTTTCATTTGTATGCACTGCTATTTATTGAACCAGGCATTGTTTCATTTTTATTTTCGTTACGAACATTGCAGAAGGCTCCCTTCACTTAATTCAGCTTAAACAAACACCATTTACCCTTCTTTAACTTCTCTTGCCAAGTTGCCTAGGAGAGAGACTGCTCCCGTTGCCGTGATGATGTAGCTTTTTTCTTTCTAACACATTTCTCAGGACGGGAAGGGGTTAATTAAGAGGGAAGCCTTGTACAGCAGGGGCAGCTCCTATGGTGCAGACACAGGTGCCTCAGCCGTCTGGCGGACGCAGAGGGAGGGCACTGAGGCACAGACTCAATACTTGCTTCTTTCCTAAATAGAAAATGAAGCGAATGCTGTATCTCACAAGATCCCCAAAGGAAACATATTCACATCGGGAGACCACCGTTTGCCTCTGTTACTCTAAAGCACTGAAACTGTGAAAGTGTAATTTGACAGTAAAACAACGAACCTCCAAAGGCAGCCTTCCTAAAATGACATTGACAGGCCATCTGGTACATGCTCACAGATTAACCTGGCACGAACGTCATTTTCAATCTCCACGTACCTGTCCTCAGCCCTTCTTATATTAGGATTCACGGCATTTGCTGTTCCAGCTTCCTCTGGGGGCTCAGAGAGCCCTGAAGGTATCTTTTGGTCGAGTGGTGGGAACCTGACCCTAATCTTTACCTCGCAGTGTCTAGCTGTCTCTTCCAAAAACACACACGCCCTCACCGTGTGACATGACACAGGTCAGGTCTCTCAGTTCCTAGCCAGAAGGCCAAATCCGCCACGGGGAATCCAAATTTCTCATCTCACTGACCTCAGACTTCCTTAGGATTTGGACTAGGTTTCTTCTACCAGCCTATCTCCTCTCATGATATCCAGAGCATAACACTGCCTAAGCTACCTTCTCCCACTTCTAACCCAGACACAGGCTACTCCTGGGGCACAAGAATGAATGGGACCCAGAGGAAACCAGTGTCACATTCACATTGAACACCTATGTATTGAACACTTTATGTGGGCCATCCCCGCGCTAGAAGTGGAGACACAGGAGATAAGAGGAGATAGGTCCGTGGTCTCAAGCAGATCACTTCCAGGTGGAGAACAGAGATAGGAAACAAGTAAACAACCAGGAGCATGCAGAGAGTGGTAAATATTGAAAAGTAAATCATAAAATATAACACGGGTAGAGCAATCCAGTGTAACTAACATAGTGTAAGCCATATGACTTAAGCAATATTAATAGTATAATATACTGTCAGTAACACAGAAATAGTGTAAATGTAGTTTACATAGTAGCACACACAGCAAATTAGATAGAGGAGAGTAGTAGAGTGGCCAGGTGAGGGGCGTGCAACTTTACATTAGAAATGACTCAAGCAATCCCTTCTGAGAAGTGACATTTGAGCTGAGTTCTTACATCATTTAGGCCACTTTCGGTGGCAAGTAACAAAATACCATGGACCCAAATGGCTTTGACAACAACAGAAAGAAAAGCACACGATAAGAAGTTGAAAAGTCAGGTGGTTCCAGGTGGGCTGGTCCGGTGGTCCATCCAGGTGGTCACTGAGGCTGTGTGGTTCCTTCCGTCTCTCTCTCCTTCCATGCTCGCCATGTCAGCCTGGTCCTTGGCCAGCCCTCCAAGGCTCTGAGATCACCATTGCAGCTCCTGTTGTCACCTCCCATGTGGCAGTATCCAGTGGGAGAAGGAGGGACCACTTTCTGGGCATCTCGGAGCCAGGAGGCCCTTCCCAGAATCCCCAGCAGGCTCCTCACGCCTCCTTGGCCAGAACTGTGTCACATGCCTTTCCCTAAGCCAGTCGCTGGCCAGGAGCATCTGGCTGGACAGAAAGGAGGAAGATGTGCGTGTGTGTATGTGATGGGGCAGCGGTGCTGGTGTGTGATTGAGTGGCCCGTAGACAGCCAGTTATGTCTGCCTCAGACCTGAATGACAGGCAGGTCTCAGTTACAGGAAGATTGCGCTAAGGCCTCCGGAGGGGGATAAGCTCAGGAGAGCCACGGGAGAGAAGACCCATGGGGGACTGGTGGGGAATCTGTGCAGGGTGGGCAGGGAGGGAAGCGCAAAGGGAGCCTGGAGAAGGAGGTAGTACCAGGTCCTTAGGTCTTGTAAGCTGTGATCAGGAGTTTGGACTTTGCCCCGTGTACCATGGGAAGTCTCTGGCGGGGACTGACGCGAACAGGCAGGGGGTATAGCACTGGGCCAGGCGTCAGCAGTCCTGGGGGCTGGCGGGCATCATTACACATGCAGGTGAAGCCCTGGGAAGTGATGTTCCCTTTCTCTACACTGGATTCGGTCCAGGTAAAATGAAAGCTTGATGCCCGCCCCACAGAGTTATTTGTGGGGCTTAAGGCTTTGAGAGGGGCAGGCAGTGAGGTGCCACACCATAAGAGATACCTACTGCAGTTAATTTTCATTATTTGCAGTAGCTACGTCTTAATAAAGTCACTGCAAACACTGAATTAGCAAATACTAAACCATTCCTTCGAGAGGAAGTACACACATGCACACATACATACATCTCATATAGATCATAATAATCCTGAAAATTCAGGACAGTTGAGGTCTGTACTGTAGAAGGTAGGATGGGGAAAGTTCTAGCAATAGGAGATGCCCACCGGAGCCAGGGGAGGCTGAGGGCGGAAGCCCCTGCTGCATCCGCTGTAGAGTTCCTGTCAGTAAGGAACCTTGTTCTCTTGAGATAGGTCTGCATGTAGACACTGAGCGCAGGGATCTTTAGGGGTCTTATCGAATGTCTGCCGGGGCAGTGCTCTGGAGGGAAGGCAGGGGTTTCTGTAGAATGGGTCTTCCACCCCTTTTTAAGTACTTAAGGAAGGGCAGTCGGGCTCAGCCCTGGGTCCCCATCGCAGGAATTGAAAATAAGAACATGGCGCTCCATTCCATTTTCTGCTCTAATAGAAAATCTTGTTCTGATTGCTCTCTTTACAATCCTGGGCACAATAATGCAGATTTACATCCCTCGAACATGCCCTAGAAGACAGCTGATTTGCTCGTCTCATGGTTTTTCTTCTCCCTTTTAAAAAGCAAAGCAGACAAAGAGAGGGGACGGGCGAAGTAGATTCTTTTAAGCTTCGAAAAGTGATTGAATTGGCTTTTTTTTTTTTTTTTTTTTTGCGGTACGCGGGCCTCTCACTGTTGTGGCCTCTCCCGTTGCAGAGCGCAGGCTCCGGACGCGCAGGCTCAACGGCCATGGCTCACGGGCCCAGCCGCTCCGCGGCATGTGGGATCTTCCCGGACCGGGGCACGAACCCGCGCCCCCTGCATTGGCAGGCGGACTCTCAACCACTGCGCCACCAGGGAAGCCCCTGAATTGTCTTTTTTCAACTCCCACTGGAATTTCAAGGGGAGAAACACATTAGCTGCCACTTTCCACTGCCATCTGCGGGCAGATTTGCTGCTCAGGGTAGTAGAACCTGGAGGGCAAGGGGCTGTGGAAGGCTAAGTTCTGACGGGATGGGAAGCGGCTCCCCAGATGAACCCAGCCTGATGCAGTTTCCCTCCAGCACGGCTGCTCATTGCTTTGTGGCCCAGGGTTATCAGGTCAGTGTCACTGTGATTTCTGCCCGTCGTCCCATTAGTGGCCTTGGTTAATTATGCTTAAAGATTCCTAAAGACGTCGGTGCCATTGTGAGGTGGCAATGCCAGGGACCTGTGTCTGCGAGGCTGATGCGGGAAGGGGTTTAAGCATCTCGTTAGTTATCTTCTCCTCAGTCTTTGATTTCACTCTACAGTGAACCAGGCTCATCTTTTCCTTCTCGTGGGAGAAAATTCACATTCACGCCCTTTTTTGGGGGGAGGAGGGAGGAGATGATCATTTGTCCCGAACAGCATGGAGGTTTGTTCTTTGAGTTTCGACCTCGGCACTGCTGACATCGCTCTGAGCCGTTCACCTGTTCACATGGAGGGGGCAGTTGGATGTGTGCACCTGGGGCTTGGAAGGGAGGCCTGGGCTGCAGGTACTGCAGTCTTCGTTTGTGGCTTGCAAAACGGGCTGCCTGGTGGCATTCCAGGTGAACTGGGGAGTCCTGACAGCAGCCCAGCACCACACGGTACCCCTCAAAGTAGTGTGTGACCTCCAGCCAGTGACGTCGCATTGCCGGCCTCAGGTTCTTCATCTGTAAAATGAGATTGTGGACCCCGGGCAGTTTTGTGGTTCTGTGCTGAACTGAGTGTTGGTTTTGTGTCGTCCGCACATAACGTGACCTTTGCTCCCTCCCCCCGCCCCACCCAGATACATACGTAAAAGACATTCATTCTCCTGGTGGTCCAGGAGAGAAAGTCATCAACGTTTTCCTTGCTTATCCAGAGGACGTGAAGTGAAATGGGGGCTTACGTTGTCTAACAGCCAACCCGCGAATGCATGCACTCTCGAGGGTTCCTCCACGTGCTGGGTCAGAAGTCCGTAACAAAATGCTGCATCCTCACCTCCATCCTGCAAAATTATAGTGTAATGGGGCAAAAATAATTACGTCCACATTTCTAGCGCATTCCATGGGTATTTTCCTGCAAGGATTTTAATCTAGTACAAAGCTCTCTTGGTTTTTCGGGGGGGGAAAAAATCCCCTTTATGGCTCGACTCAAGTGTTGTTTTAGAAACATGTAGATACCTTTTCAAGCATCTCCAGATACGGTGCAAGAGTGAAATGTGTTGCAAGTGGGGTTCGATTAGCGGTGGTTTGAGTACATAAAGGAGGTGAGGTAAAGGGAAAAACACACACACAAAAGGCAACAAAGGTTATGGAACTCCATTAAATTATGTTTATGATTTTACTTGTCAGTGGTTCGTAATACAAAATGGTTTTCCTGGAGTCTGTTTCTCAGCGTTTGTCCCTAATTAGTGCCTACAAATTACCTTCTGTTCAAGTCATGTTCTCCTGGTTGTCTTGGGTCTCATAAATCAGAGCTGTTGCAGTTCATGAACTTTCATTGTCAGGTTTTGCACGGGCTTTTTCCTGCTGATGCATCTGGAGATTCTGTCCCCTCCCCCAAGGTCTCCAACGGCTGCGACTCGATTTTTGTGAATGGGAAGGAGATGAAGAGCAAAGTGGACACGATCGTGAACTTCACCCACCAGCACTTCACCTCCCAGTTAGAGGTCACCGTCTGGACGCCCAGACTCCCCCTGCAGGTCGACATCTCGGATACGGAGCTGAGCCAGATCAAAGGGTGGAGGATCCCAGTGGCTTCCAACCGAAGGTGAGGAACCAAGGGGTTGGGGGAATGAAGTTCATCGAGGACTGTGGTTCTCAGGTTCCTGGGGCTCCGATCTGAGGCAAACGTCCTCAGGGACCCAGGCCCTAGGGAAGCTGCATCCACAGTGGGTAATAGTGGGATCGGAGTCCAGATGGATCTGACTTGGGTACTTACTTTGACAGGAGGCGATTATAATAGGGATAATAATCATCTCTACCTCATAGAATAGTTGCTAGGATTCAGTAAAACGATGCAACTCATAAGAAGCACCTAGCACAAGGCCTGGCATTTAAGGGAAGAGCTCTTATGCTACTTTTTTTTGGGGGGGGGTACGCGGGCCTCTCACTGCTGTGGCCTCTCCCATTGCGGAGCACAGGCTCTGGACGCGCAGGCTCAGCGGCCATGGCTCACGGGCCCAGCCGTTCCGCGGCATGTGGGATCTTCCCGGACCGGGGCACGAACCCGCGTCCCCTGCATCGGCAGGCGGACTCTCAACCACTGCGCCACCAGGGAAGCCCCAGGGCATATTTAGTTTTAAAGGAAGCTGCCAGACTATTTTCCAGAGAGGCTGCTCCATTTTTCATTCCCACCAGCAGTGTGTTAAGTCATCCAGTGACACACACATCCACATCCTTACCAGTGATTCAAAAGGTTACCTGCAGTGTGGTACCATTCATGATGATATAGGAAAGAGAAAGATTAGTGGTTGCCATGAGTTAAAGATGGTGTAGAAGTGTAAGGCAGTACACAGGACACCCCTGTGGTGACGGACCAGTTCTGTATCTCGGTTATGGTGATGGTTACGTGAATCTACATGTGATAAAAATCACATAGAACTACATCTACACAGACACAAATGGGTATTCATTAACCTGTCGAAATCTGAATAAGCTCTGTGGTTTGTACCAACGTCAATTTGCTGGTCTGGGTATTGTACCACAGGTATGCAAGACGTTAAATCTGGGGGGCTGGGTAAACAGTGTACAGGACCTCCCTGTATGATCTTTTAAACTTGCAATGAATTTGAAATGACCTCGAAATTTAAAGTTTTTTTTTTAACACAACAGAATGCAATTGTTTTATTACTATGGTATTTCTAAAACTTCATTTATTCACTCACCACTTTTATGAGACTGCAACTTTTGAGTACCACCTAGAATACACTTACTACTGTTCTTTTTTCAGTTTTATGTTTATTTAAGAGAAACTCCACATCACTATCAAAAAATAGCCAACTAGTAAAAATGAATGCAAAGAAAATAAAATATTGTTATTAAATTCTGAGTAGATACAGTTTTTTGTCTGAATTTGTCTTTATGAGCTGGGAGAGACTAGCAGGTATCAGAGAGCCCTTAAAGATCGCCTGGCACCAAACAGAGACGTTCCCTGGGATATAATCAGAATGATAGAAAAATAAAATGGAAATAACCTTTCTGTATGTCAGTCAGTGTGTTTACTGCCACCCAAAATCATCTCACTTAACAGCAAGGATACTTACCCCTCACTTTGGGAAACTCAAATTGCTAGGTGCTGGTGAAATTTTTTTCCTGTAACTAATAATCTAAACTCAAATTAATTTTTCCATTTTAAAGAGTGTTGAGGGAAAAAAAATCTCATTTCTTTTACCAGTCAAGTCTGAATTAAGCTCAGTCTAAGCAATCTCCCCCCGGTATGATAACTTACTTTATATACATCACTAATAGAAGATGGTAGAACCTGTGAAAGCTAGTTTTACTTTTCTAACCTTGAGGGTTAACCTTTCAGGGAGGTGGAATGACGTGTTGTTAAGAAAGTGGGTTTCAGAAGTGACATGGTGCTCGTCCCAAACCGCTAATAACGAGCTCTCTGGGCCTCACATTAACTGCTCTGATCCTTGGTTTCTTCATGTAGAAACAGGAGTGTGCTTCAGGGCTGTTGTGAAGAGAAATGAAGTCCGTTATAAAAAGGGAGAAAAGGGGACTTCTCTGGTGGTCCAGTGGTTAGGGCTCCACGCTTTCACTGCCGAGGGCCCGGGTTCGATCCCTGCTTGGGGAACTGAGGTCCCACAAGCCGTGCGGTGCAGCCAAAAAAATTTTTTTTTAATTTTTAGAAAAAGGGAGAGGACACCAGTAGAGGGACAGCGGCCAGGCTTGGACTCCGCATCGAGGTGACCGGTTGTGTGGCTGTGACCCAGTTGCCCCTTCTCTCTGTGCCTCGGTTTCCTCACCGGCGAGATCAGCTCCTAGAACACCCTGTTCCTCGGGGCCTGTGCAGATGACGTGGGTCACCTGTGTGTGGCTGGCAGGTGGCACATGGCCCATTTACGTCAGCTCTTTACAGGAGCACGCAGGGCAGGACCCGGCACACGCTAGGTCTAACCCAGCGCGTATAAGTCTCTGCCCCTTTCTCCCCTGACCCAAGACCCATCCACCGAGGGCCACAGACCAGTCAGCAGCCATCAAACCAGGTCCTTTCGTAAAGGACACGGGATAGGTGTATCTCAAGGAGAAGGTTCTAGAATGGCCGAGCCAGAGAGGGTTTCTCAGGGCAGGTGTGGGTAGGCGAGTAGGGGGACAGGAGGAAGGGGGAGAAGCCAGGACGCAGGTGCCAGACGTGGTTCAGTAGTTTCAACACCTCTGCGGGTCGGTGACCACTCAGATCAGGGCGGATGGGAGGTAGAAGGCTCTACCCTGATCACCTTTAGGGCCCGGAGCTCAGAGGAAGCCGCTTCTGTAGAGATGGAAGGGTCTGATCCGGGGAAGGGGCTGGATGTCCCCCAGGTGATGGTTCACGAGGGCCGCCCTCAGGTGTCATCACACCTGGCCTGCATCTCCTCAAGCACACCTGCAGGGGGGCAAGGGGGGGGGGGGCCTC
>NW_020174645.1:3460348-3478745 GCF_003031525.2 Neophocaena asiaeorientalis asiaeorientalis | reverse complement strand
GGGTCCTTGTCATCTCCACTCCCAAGGCGAGGTGCCCATGTGGGAGTGACTGATGGCTCAAGGCCAGCCTCCACACGGCTCTTGTGACCCCAGACCTCCCGTTCCCTCCTCTAGCCCCAGTTCATCCCCGCACGGGGGATCGTGATGAAGTTGCAGACTTCCAGAACACAGGACAGAGATGCAGCCTCTGCCCGTGTGGGGCTGGTCCCCCCACCTGGTGCTGGGTGGGCGCGGCAGGGGCCGAGCTGGGCTTCTGTGCTCCGAGCACATGAGAGTACACGTGGCGCTCGGTGACCACCAGACAGTGCCCGGGGAATGAACGAAGGAGCAGACGGCGGGTGACCCGATGGTGAGCAGCTCACACCACGCAGGGCAGAGTCACGGGGAATGAGGACAAAGGGGGGCGCGAGACACCTCCCCGCAGCGATGACGTTTGCTCTGCCGTGTGTGTGTCCCAGGCCCGCCAGAGACAGCGAGGACGAAGAAGACGAGGAGAGGAAGGGGAGAGGCTGCTCTCTGCAGCATCAGCGCGCCCTCGTGCGCGTCCTCACCCAGTTCGTGGCCGAGTCACCCGACTCGGGTCAGCTGAGCTACATGCTGGGCCCCGACTGGCAGTTTGACGTCACTGACCTCGTGATGGATTTCATGAAGGCGGAAGAGCCGAGAATTGCTCAGTTACAGGACGGCAGGATCCTGGTGGGCCGGGAGCCGGGCATCACCACCGTGCAGGTACAGGCACCCGCCCCTCGCCGCCTCCCACAGCCCCGGTCTGTATTGATAAGGGTCCAGGTGGATGCTGTCGTGCAGGGCGGTGTGCGCCTGTGTCAGAGAATCATGGGCAGTAACAGAGGGTTCGTCGGTTCTAACAATCTAGACTCAAATTATATCTCGTGTTGAGAAGAAAATCTCATTTCTTTGACCAAAGCTGAATTCAACACACAGTCTGAGTAATCTTTCCCCCAATGTGATAATTTACTTCTCACGTATCACTGATAGAAGACAGTAGAACCTGTGAAAGCTAGTTTTATTTTCCTAAACTTGAGGATTAAACATTGAGCTATGTTTTACCTTAACAGTGGACAAAAAATTAAAAAATAAAACGTATTGCACTAAAATTAATAAAAAGCACTCTCCATTTTATTGTAGTAATAGTAAAACTATTTTCTAGCCAACGTTGACAGGATAATTCTGCAGAAAGAGTGCAGCATAGTTTTTGAATAACAAATTAAAATGTTAATTTGTTAAATGCTCAGAGCTAATTAAGTCAGATTTTAGGTTTTGCCAAAGTTAATTTTTGACAAAGCTGTACTCAACATTATGTTTTCATCACTCTTCTGTGTCTGTGTAACAAATCACCACCAGTCTCCCAACTTAAAGCACCACTAATTTATCAACTCGGGGTTCTGAAGCTCGGGAGTCCAGGTGAGCCTGGAGTACCAAGCCAAGTGTACCACAAGGCTGTGGTCAAGGTGTGCGCCAGGCTTCCGTGCGGGCTTCGGAGAAGGATTTGCTTCCCAGCTCAGGTTGCTGGCAGAATGCAGTCCCTCGCAGTGTGGGCTTGAGGACTCTGTTTCCTTGTGGACTGTCAGCCAGGGCTCATTCTCTGCTCCTAGAGGCCACCTGCCTTCCTTCTCATGGGGCCTCTCCATCACCAGATTCTCACTCTTTGAATCTCTCTGACTTTCCCTTCTTCCACCAGCCAGGGAAAGCACTCTGCCCGTGTGATTACAGGGGACCCACCCGGCTAACCCAGCAGAACCTCTCTATTCTAAGGCCAGCTGTGCCATATCCTATGACATAGTTGGGAGGGTGATTTCTCATCATAGTCACAGGTTTGAGAGATTAAGCAGGACCTCTTGGGCAGGACAGGTCTAGAAATTCTGCCTACTAGATATTCCTCTCCATCTGTTAGTCACCCCCGCTTGCAAGCTAGATGATGCATTAGGAGTGGTTTCCTAGAAGGAGAATAAGATTCTCTTTCCCACTTTGCTTTCCTGGTTTACCCTATGATGATGCAACAGCCCACGCAATGGTGATTAATGGCCCGTAGTGGACATCTAACTGCCCACTGAAAAGAATAAGTGCAGGGAGAGATGGCCGAGCACCAATCCTTTAAAGTTTTACCACAATTCTGCCATTTTCACACCAAAATATTAGTTGTTGGAAAGATGTTACTCTTTGGTGCTTGGTACCCAGGTGGGCAATTTTTAGTTACTGCCTTTAAATTAAATCATGGTTTGTTTGGGGTTTTTTTGGAAAATACAGTGCCGTCATCATGATGTGAATCAAAGTAGAGAAAATGGACCAAGATGATATTTGTAAAACTCCTTCACTTGGAGAGCATAACTGAACAGGGGCGTAACGCTCACACACAATTTCCATACGTGCACTCATGTCGGGAAACCTGGGAGAACACGGTGGTGGAAACACCAGTTCAGGAGTTTTGAATGGTGTGAGGGGCAGAGACTGAGGTGTCTCGCTGACCCTGCAGGTCCTGTCGCCTCTCTCTGACTCCATCCTGGCTGAGAAGACGGTGACCGTCCTGGATGACCGTGTCACCATCGTGGACCTGGGCGTGCAGTTGGTGGCCGGCTTGTCTCTTTCCCTGCGGCCTCACAGGTTGGACAAAAGAGCCATCATTTCAACAGCAGCTGCCCAGGATGTGCTTCAAGCCCCACAGCAAGTAAGATTCCAGAATCCTTTCGTCCCTGGCCACTTGAGACCACTTCTCTCTCAGTCACATCCTGCAAGGGAGATCCGTAGAGAGAGCACTCATAGCCGGGACTGGTGATTTTGAAGCTTCTTCCTGTTTATCCAGTCTGTCCTGTCTCTGAGAAAAGTACTCAGTGGCTTAGATACATTTTCCTCGTTTGTGTTTCTAATCCATCAACCACAAGCCCATATGCTGCTTGCTTTAGAGCAGCCTTATCTGTTTTAGGCACAGTCCGCTGCTAGACCAAAGGCTCACATGTTTTCCCTTTTGCCAAAGCAGGTGCCTTTTGATACAGTAAGTAAGTCCCCTACATATGAACGAGTTCCGTTCCGAGAGTGCGTTCGTTAAGTCCAACAAAGTTAGCCTAGGTACCCAACTAACGCAATCGGCCATATAGTACTGTACCGTAATAGGCTTATAATACTTTTCACACAAATAATACATAAAAAACAAACACAAAAAATAAGCGTTTTTTTGTTTGTTTTTTTTTTTTTGCGGTCCGCGGGCCTCTCACCGTTGGGGCCTCTCCCGTCGCGGAGCACAGGCTCCGGACGCGCAAGCTCAGCGGCCACGGCTCACGGGCCCAGGCGCTCCGCGGCATGTGGGATCCTCCCGGACCGGGGCACGAACCCGCGTCCCCTGCATCGGCAGGCGGACTCCCAACCGCTGCGCCACCAGGGAAGCCCGAAATAAGACATGTTTAGTCTTACAGCGCAGGACCGTGAAAAGTACAGTAGTCCAGTACAACCGCTGGCACCCAGGGGCTGGCGTCGAGTGAAGAGGCAGGAAGAGTTACTGACTGGAGGAGAGGACGAGGGAGGTGGTTAGAGCACTGCTGTGGTCTATACAGTTCTGTGCAGCAAAGGACGCAGAAGCACAGCCACTTGCAGAGGAGACAGGCACGCGACAATGTACGCCGGACGCGTGAACTAGCTTACGTGATTGGACACGCGCACGCACGTTCGCATCTTTGAAAGTTCCCAACTTGAAGGTTCGTAGGTAGGGGACTTTACTGTACTCAGAAATTCCATTTCAGCCGCTTGAACAAGCATGGCTAACGGGCACCCAGTCACCACTGTTGACAATTATTGCCAACTCTCAAACTCTCCCCCACCTTTAAACTTTGACGTGTCTTTGATAAAGATACCAGGGCACTGTGCCTTTCAAGCCAGCGGGTCTCGTAATGCATCCTTCCTTAAGTGCTTCCAGCCAGTGCATGTTCCAGCGATCAGCCCGGGCTTCCTAATAAAGAATGTTCCGAGGGATATTCTCTTGAGCAGGTACCTGACTAGTTGCACCTGAATATCATTCAGATAAATTGTCTGATCTTTCAAAATGTTTTCACAAAGGTCAAAGTCAAATTCTGTTGTCTGGCATGCAATTAATTAACATACACTTCAATGCACTTGTTAAAGCGTATTGTTTGTTTCTCACATCAACTATAGCTATAGCTTAGGGCCGATGCCGCTTCCAGGCAGTGGCGAGAGCTATTCACGATGATAAAACGTAGAAATCAATTTTTCTCAGGTTGTATGTTTAAATAATATTACATAGGAAATCGCGTTTACATTTGCAGGTTTGAAGGAACCTGATTATAACAGATTGCTTTGCTTTCATTTTTCTTAGGAAGCAATAGTCAGTTCTTGGATTCTGTTCAGTGACGGTTCGGTGACACCTTTAGACATTTACGATCCCAAGGATTTTTCGGTTACTGTCTCATCATTGGATGAAATGGTGGTGTCTGTCCAGGCAAACCTTCAGTCCAAATGGCCGGTTGTCGTTGCAGAGGGGGAAGGGCAAGGGCCCTTGATTAAACTGGAAATGATGATCAGTGAGCCCTGTCAGAAGACCAAGAGGAAGAGCGTTCTTGCCGTGGGTAAAGGGAACGTCAAGGTCAAATTTGAAGCAAATACTGGTGAGCACCAAGGAGGCACCAACGACGTTGAGGGCGGCAGTCGGGAATATAAAGACCACGTGAGGAACAGCATAGAGCGCGAAGGAGGCCGGGAGAGGGCAGTGCAGCAGCGGTTCCAACATGGCGCCCCTGGCGGCCACGGGGAAAGTACCAACCAAAGCACAGCCCCGCAGTCTCCCATGGAAGGAAAGGATAAGAAGCTGCTCAAGAGTGGTGGTCCAGACGCCTTTACAAGCTTCCCCACTCAAGGGAAGTTACCGGAGCCCCATAATCCTAGTGACCTTACGGTGACCTCCAGGGGGTTGACCGACTTGGAGATCGGCATGTACGCCCTGCTCTGCGTCTTCTGCCTGGCCATTTTGGTCTTCTTAATTAACTGTGTGGCGTTTGCCTGGAAATACAGACACAAAAGATTCGCCGTGAGCGAGCAAGGCGACATCCCCCATTCCCACGACTGGGTCTGGCTGGGGAATGACGTGGAGCTTTTGGAGAACCCGGTGGACGTGACCCTCCCGTCGGAGGAGTGCACGACCATGATCGACAGGGGACTGCAGTCCGAGGAGAGGAACTTCCTTCTGAATGGCGGTTCCCAGAAGACTTTCCCTAGTCAGCTGCTCAGACCTTCTGACTTTGTCTATGAGAAAGACGTGAAAAACGAACCTCTGAGTTCGTCCGGCCCAAAGAGGAAGAGGGTCAAGTTTACGTCCTACACCACCATCCTCCCGGAGGACGGCGGTCCGTACACCAACTCCATCCCGTTTGACAGTGATGACAGCATCCAGTGGGTGTGCCCGGACATGGGGCTGGGGGCGTCCCAGGGCTTCAGAGAGTACATGGAGAGGCTGCAGGACCAGATGTAAACTCCTTTCTCATGTCTGTATTCACCTTTATGCCTTCTGCTTTTTGAATGGTGGAGCCTGAGTCTGACCAGCAATAGGGGATGAGTTAACAAAGCTTCGTTTGTGGAGGTCTGGCGGGATCCCTTTCGAAGCAGCCATCAGGGAGAGCAAAGGCAGCTGGGTTTGAAGCCAGGATGTGCCCCCAGATAAGCTACAAGGGGGTCCTGGAGAAATTCTAAGACCACGGTTTTCTCTGCTGCCTGGTACTAGCTCAGTTCAAATATAATAAACCAGACCCCACAGACATTGTTAATCATCTCGTGGCAAAACAGCCGTGTGGAATTAGAAAAGACTTGGGTTTGATTTTTCTACTCCTAGACCTTTTAAAGCACAGTGGACATTTCTTGCCCTTGGCCTGAGATTGGACATACGTGAAAGATGCTGAATGTAGCCGCCCATATTTGTTACGAGCACTGCTCATTATTTTTATATATCTTTGCACCTGCACCTGGTTCCTTTGACCTCTGCAATTCTTTTTGAAACACGAAGACAAGCAATTTCATTCTTTTCTCTGAAATCTGTTTGATTTACATATGAATTTTAGTCCCTGTGATGTGCCACGTCCTGTTATTTCCTGGGTGTCTGTGCAGGCTTTCAGGGTCTTTCCAGTTTTCCTCACTGCATCCCTTAGGGGCAATGTCTGAGAAGCTTAGCCTCATGCCGTCTTTCTTTCTTTTTGTTGTTGAACTTTCTTGTATCAGACGGGGACATGGGATTTTACTTAAAATATTAATACGCTGTAAGAGAGGGCCGTCTTCTTTACAGTTTTCTACATGAAGCTTAAAAACTTTGGAGAAAAGTTGTGAACAGTGAACCTTTACTTTTATCTTCTGCTTGCGGGAGTCATGAGGACCTCTTTCCTCGGGTGCATTTCTGAGGACAAAAAAAAAAGTCCTCAAAATAGTTGTATTTATACTAATGCTTTGTGGTCAACACCATTTGTTATCCAAACTGAAATCAAAATCTAAAAATGATATGCAGAGAAAGGAAATTGCATAGAAAGTATCTTCAGATTAAACTTTTCTCTTACCAGAACAAAACTTTTTAAAAACAGTAAATGAAATGATGTTCCAACGTAGCAATATGTAGAAATCTGCCCGTACAGTGACTTCCACCCACCGCCAAAAAGAAAAACCAAACAAACCCAAAGCATATATCTATCCTCAGTCATGACTCTGGCAGAGATAAAACCTATACAGGGTGTCCATTAATGGAGAACAGCAGTGGGTTTACCCCCCAAATTCATAAAATAAATGACTTCCAGAAGCTTGAGAAGCAATTGTGGTGAAAAACCATAGAGCTATTGGGAAATCGAAGTGGCAAGAGAGAAAAAAAAAAAAATCATGATTCCTGCATAATTTTTAAATAAACAATGTTTTTCAAAGAACAGCATGCCTGGTCTCAAGCAAAGCAAGAATTTCAGATTAGGAAACCATGACAACGTTCTATGAAGATGCGCTAGCTGGAAAATCAGACACTGGATGAGTATATGCCTCATTCTGAGCTTTCTTGAGCCATTTGCATCTCTGAGAGGTAGAATTTTAAAGGCCCAAACAGTCAAGGACCTGCAGGAGGTGTTGAAACAGTTTCTTGACTCCTGATGGCTGTTGACTGGGCTATTCAAAAGGGTGTGCTTCCGTGGTTCTCTTCTAGGGTTCCGTGGACAGGAGTGTGACAACCAGCCGTCTCCAACCACGACATGGCAGACACAGAATTCTCCTTGTGTCTCTTGCCCACAGGACTACAATACGTTTGTAAACGGCACCTAAGTTACCAGTGATAACGCTGCCTGACCTCAGAGGCTGGTGTTCATTTGCTCTTGTGTTTAAAATGGGGGTCAGGAGCTGAAGCTGCTAGGGTTCCCCAGATCTTCCAGTTTGGGGAATGAAACCAGGAGACCCAGGCAGCAGCTTCCAAAGGAGTTTGCAAAGAGATGGCTGGCACCTTGTAGGAAGAGCTCCTCTGGTGGCCAGAGGAAGCCACCTCTGCTTTTCAAAGGGCTTGGCAAGGAGGTAGCTCAAAGCCAACTGTGTAGGGCTGGAGAGGGATTCAGGCACTCGCCGAAACATAGCTGTCCCCGCGAGCCCTGCTTCTCCTATCAGATATTTTCCATTTTCTCTCCCTTTGGGTCTTGGACATTCCAGACAGGGTGGGGATGTCATTTCTGAAGCTGAGGACCCTCAACTGATACAGGGGGTGAGTCTCTCTCACACACACAGCAGGCTGCCTCGCACTGGTAAAATGAGACTTCCCGTGGGTATAATTCGGGAGGGGACAAAGGAAGTTACTGTTGTGACGGGGAGCCTTATTAAGGGGCACACAAATTAGAGCGTCTCCTGTGGTCCGAGTGCTTGACGTGACGCAGAAAGCAAACGGGAGAATCGGGAAGGGCCAGGGGTTTCTCTGCGGAGCCGGGAACTGACCGTGGTTCTGAAGACGCCTCCCTTGGGTAAGCGAACGTCACCCAGAGTGATGCAGGCTGCATAAACCACCTTTGCTGGTTTCCGTTGAGACTCAGTCAGTTCAAAATAAAGATCAAATGGGAGGTTTCAGGGCAGAGATCCCTTTTACCATACCACACACACTCCCATATATGCACACGTACATACGTATTATACCCACGTGTGTGTGTGTGAACAGTGAAGAATCAGAAATTCAGTTTTTTTGTGGGAATCAACACTGTCAGTTGTTCTCAGATTTGGTGTGGACACTATTCAGCTTAACAGAATGTCACTGAAGTTCTTTCTGCTCTAAATATTCCCTGCTGACTAGAAACTATGGGTTATATCGGCTTGTTTTCCAACTAGTCAATTTAAAGCAAATAGGAACTATACCTCCAAAATATTTCCGCTCAAGTGGGGGGGGGGCATGGGACCTCCCTGGTGGTACAGTGGTTAAGAATCCATCTGCCAGTGCAAGGACACGGTTCGATCCCTGGTCCTGGAAGATCCCACATGCCACAGAGCAACTAAGCCCGTGCGCCACAACTACTGAGCCTGCGTGCCACAACTACTGAAGTCCACGCACCACAACTACTGAAGCCCGTGCGCCTAGAGCCCGTGCTCTGCAACAAGAGAAGCCACCGCAATAAGAAGCCCGCGCACCGCAGCGAAGAGCAGCCCCCGTTCACCGGAGATACTGGAGAAAGCCCGCGCGCAGCAATGAAGACCCAATGCAGCCAAAAAAATATAAATAAATAAAATAGGGGGAAATGACGTAAATTGCTAAGGCTTGAAATATGGTTCGCTGGGGGCAGGTTCTTACGGCTGAGATATCCAAAGGCTAGTTGTCAATAACCTGAAAGAAACGATGTCAATAGAGTCCCTTCCTCTCCCGTGAGAATGGGATGTTCAGACTCCCCTTGAGGCAGACACCAGCAGCCTCTAGAGGGGACACCAGGCCGCGAGCTCCATGAGTCACACGGAGGGCAATTCAGATGCCGCATGAGGGCCAGGTGACCTGCACCCGTGGAGGATGTGAGACCACTGTCTCCAGGGGCCAAACAGGCTGCTTTCCAGGCCAGCGTACAGCTATCAAGGAGCAGCTGCCACACAGACGTCCTGGAGTTAAACCTACAGTGTTGCTTTTGAGAGAAAGAAAGAAGAAAACACACTGGAAGTTTCCCCTGGAAACTTCCCCCAAAGGACACACTGGCTAGCAGACCTCAGGGTACTCTGTGTGAACCAAAAGGGAATAACTGACTTCCTGGCTCTTTTCTTTTGCACACTGGGCAGCCTGAGTTCCCAGACTACAATCATCCTTAAACTGTAGGCAGAGAGTTTTTATTTATAAAGATTGCAGGGAAAAAATGGATTAATTTTTGTCCCTTTGCTACATCTGTAGATGAAGTATTTTGTACCTGGATGATTTTAAGTTTTAGGAAGTCTGCCCTTGTGCGTGTTGATCACCATTCTTGTCTCACTCTTTTAGAAGGGTGTCTTCCCAATGTTGGGATGTTGGGACCACAGTAAAGTGTCTGAGAAGATCATTCATTCCAACTCCACGGACCACAGAGGGTGGTTTCATCTGAATCTTTCCTTTACCGTTGACACCATTGTTTTTCTACTCTTGTCAATTCAAAAATGGCCTCAATTCTCCGTTCTAGTCTCTGTAAATGACACGATAGATGGTTTATAAACCCAGCGACCATCTCCTCCCTCAAAATTATATTACGTGTAATGTATTGCGTGTCACCTGTTGTGTAAAGGAACAGTATGGGTGGTGGAAGAGTTACGCTAAAATATGGATATAGCAGATATTTTTGTATGTAATATAGGCAATACACTGAAACACTGAAAGGCGTGTTGGAATAAATACGTTTTAACATAAGAGCATGCAAAGCTATAGCTTTTAAATGTACAGACATCCCGCTCAGAAATACCTAAATTGATTATGGGAAAACTTCGGAACCTGACATCGTGAAATGCACTAAATTAAAGGTGCAGCCTTTAGAGGGCATGACTTCTGTTGGGGTTGTTGATGGAATCTGCCAGAACATTTTGATCTTACTCTTCCTTACTTTTGGATTTTTTTCCTTTTTCTTTTTTTTTTTTTTCCTGGAAATATCTCAGAAATAAAGTGACATCCTTTTCCAGCATAAAGGTATATACTAACCACAGGGTAATTCATCCTTTTTAACATGAAAATAAACATTTAAACGTTCTCCAGTGGTTTCATTATTTTATCCACATCTTTTACTTGCAGCATCTCTATGATTTGACTATCTTTACATATATATTTTTTTTAGCCGGAGATTTTAACACCTTTGATGCAGCAGTAAATGGAAACCAAAAGAAAATGTTTCTTGAAAGTTGCAAATAACTTTGACCTTTGAAAAAGGTAAACTTTTCATGTGTTGTCCTAGCAGACTGGGGGACACTTCTTCCCTGATGTTTCAGAAGGAGGACTCCTGTTTTGCAGGTCCCTGCCCAGGGTCAAACTGTCTTGGACTCGGTGCTGACATGTAATGCATCAGCCCTGCCGTCTTCTCCCTTTTGGTCTCTACTTATCTGTGACTCACTCGTGTTTCCGTATTTGGGGCAGGGGCTTGTGGTGCTGAGAGCCCAGAGTAGGTAGAGCTCTAGACGTGTAAGAAAAGCGCAAGAGAGTCGGGGATCCTGCTTGGAAGGCTGATGATGTCTCAGCTGAAAGGTTGCCGGGTGCATTGCTGAGTCCCCACGGCTCTCTGTGGCTTGTATGCCCTTTCTGACGCTGCCAGCATCATCTTTGGCATTTTGGCAAATGGCACTCCTTGTTGTCAGGATGAAAAAGGATGTCTCTATGGCAGTAACTTGACATGTCATAATAAATGCCCCACCCCGAGCCTGATCTTTCACTGGGCCCTCCAGACATCATCTGAGGAAGTGAGTGTCAACCTAGGAATTGGCCTCGTGAAATGAAATCTGCAGAGGCACAGGCTTCAGATGAGCCCAAATGCTTTCCCAGTTTCCACACATGCCCCCATCGGCAGGATTTCTCACACTTTGGGTGAGTGTTTCCCACTAAGAGCCCCTTCTTCTTTTTCCTCCTGGAATGGAGGGGGACAGAGCCACAGACCCCGAAGGCTCTCCCCAGATCTCAGCGTGCATGTATGCAGTTTAGTAAAGTCGGTTTCTGAAAGAGGGAACAAAGAAAGTTTGAAATGAGGCTTGTAAAAAAGCGAACCCTTTAGATTTTGACCTCTGTGTGCGCAAAATGCAAACACTGCATTGCGAACTTTTTGATATTGAAATGCTTAATGCCCGTTAGTGTCTTGATGGTTTTATACAATTTAGATCAGTTACACAGGTAGTTTATTGGTTTATATAATTTAGATCACTTACAGAGGTTTTGTGTTGTTTGCTTTAAACATTTTTTTTAAAACACAAAGAAGTGCAGAAACATTCTAACCCGGTTACAGTGTTTGTAGCCTTTTCTATGAGTCAAGATGGCAGGACGTGATCACTTTCCAGGTGGGAAGTAACAATTCAAGTCTGATAGAGAAATTGTGCTACCTGTCCAAGAAAGCAGCCATGCCATCCACTGACAAACTTGACAATCTTCCCATTTCATGAGATGCCTTTATAATTTCTATGGCTCTCGGTCAGTGTTCTGATGAAACCTTTACTTTTAGCTTGAGGACTGCAATTTCTTTAGGAGCTGCAGCAACTGAGGTTGAGAATTTGAGAAAAGCATGGCGTATTTAAGTGTGAGAACAAGATTCTGAAGGAAAGAGGCTTGCTTTTGTGCCCTAGGGCAAGTACTCTGGCTAACCAGCCAGTTGAACTAACTCCCTACATTAAGAAGGTTCGATCCAGAAAGATGACAGTGGTGACTTTCTGTAGCGCAGACAGGCAAACTCAGTTCTTGGAGAAAGCCAAGAAAAGTCCATTTTTCCTTAAGGCTTATAAAGTTAAATTTTAGTGAGCAGAAAAGGTTTATTCAGATTTGTCCCTGCCAGCCAGGTGGAAGTCAATTCTATTTATAAAGTTGAAGTCCCAGGAAAATTAAGTGAGGCATCAGACATTCCAGTTCACATTCATTGTCTTGGGACGTGCTACATTTGACTCCGGGACAACTTACACATTTCAGTACATTGGGTCTCCTCCACCCTGTAAAGTTTAACCAGGAAAAGGACTCTCATCACACCACACTCATGCCCTCTACAGATAATTGGCTCCACAGCTGTGTTGCCTGAACTAAAAGGATGGCTGAGGAATCCTCTGTCAAAATTCAGCTTTAGGAAAGCAAGTGCCCTCCCAGGACAGAGGCAGGGTAGCTGCCTCAGGCAGCTGTGATAACCTCGATCCAACATCCGTGCTCCCAAGTTCACTGCGATAGTTACAGGGGCTGATGGCAGCTTTTCAACCAGGTGTTTACAAAACTCCCTTCCCTTCACGCAAAGGGCGATGACTGTGAACAAAGCATGACTGGGCTGCAAACATAGGTTATTTGTTTTCCGGGTTTTGGGGGTTGTTTTTTGGCTGGGCCGCAGGGCTTGCGGGAGCTTAGTTCCCAGAGCAGGGATCGAACCCATGACCCCTGCAGTGGAAGCGGGGAGTCTTAACCACTGGACCACCAGGGAAGTCCCCAAACACAGGTTCTTTGCCTTGACTCTCGTTTAAACAACGCGGTCGAGCAGAACTCAAGGAGGCAGCCTATCCAAGACGTTTGAAGCCACTTTGGAGCCAGATTGATGGACATGAAGAAACTCCAGGTGAGTTTCCAGGGGGATCTGGACTGAACCGCACACGAAGGAGACAGCTGCTTGCTCCACGATGCCTCAGTGCTGTTGAAAATGGATTTTTTTGCGTCCCAAATTTCTAAATGATGCTTGACCTAAATAGTTCACATGAACTTGAGTGTCGTATATGCAGATATTCTTATATTAAACGGCAAGATTAGCAACAGACGGTATGGAAGTTGACACTCCCTAATAGTATTATTTTTTTCATAGAGCACAGGGGGAGCTTGTACTCTTTTTTTACTTTATTTATCAAAATTTTAAGACCATCTATGACCTAGGGGCTTTGTCCCTTTCAGCAGAAATCAGAATATAATTTGGATTGTACAGTTTATGGTGTCCTGTCAATTGAAAGAATAACGTCCTTTACTGTGTGCATTGGGAAGGTGATCAGAGAACCAGGGAATGGAGCATAATTATTGCTCGTCTGTTATCCCACATGGGTTAGAACTACCTGGGGAGAGATTCCTTCCTGCTTAACTGGGAAATGCTATCTTTAAAGCTCATTTGAGGAGAAAGTAGCTGCTCTAAGCCTGAAGGATCTTTAAATTAATGAGGTCTTTGGTCCTGATCTTTTTCTGCTTCTCAGGGAGGCTCCAAACTTCCTGTCCAAACTTCAGTGATCTGAAATCCAGGTCTGACCTTGGGAGACCTGCCCCAGCCCTAGGGCAGTCCTAACCTCTGTACCCAACATTTAAAATGCAAAGAGGGAACTACCGAACCCAAAATGACTTGCAAGATAATATTATGCTATCTCCATTCTCTGTGAAGTTTAGAACCCATAACATTTTCGTGACTTTTGAAAACAACTCACGGGTGAGATAACGTTCCGAGAATTTCTGAAGGCGTATAATGATCACCAAGAAATTGTAGCCCATTGTAAACAGTAATGAGCTGCTTAAAGTTAGATGTTTTCAGAGGCAAAATAATCATTTTATCAAAGAATTACCTGTCACATTTCCATGTGGTTTTATTATAAATGTTCGAGATGCCTTGGAGTAGAACCTCTAGGTGGAAGGACATTTGGGGTGTCTCCTGAGCCCTCGAGAGAACCCTGGTTCCGGGGACCAACCATCTGGAATTTTCTCTTCCCAGTGATGAGGCGTGTGTTCAGAGAAGACACAAGTCACAGGAGACCTATTAGTAAATTATGGAACTGAGGGTACGTAGCCGAAAGCAGGGTCTGGCTGCTCGTCACTCAAAAGCCAATAAAGAGGCAAGTTTATTGGAAACGAAAGTTTGGTTTATTTCGGATGCTGGCAACCGGTGTGTGGGGTTGAACTTCTGTCCAAAGATAGACAATCAGTGGGCAAGAGCTTTTATAGACGGAGGGGAGGGGCTGCATGCAGAAACAGCACAGTCAGCTCTGACAGGCGTCTTGAAATTGGTCAGCGGTCGTCTGACCAGCGTCATCTTGATTGTTTTAAGTACGGCTAGGCTTCAGTTCCAGGGTCGCTTTGTTTCCATTTCTTTGAGGACAGTTCTCGGAATTGTGGCAGCTTGTGTCATGGCTACAGTCTGGTCATCGTGTAGTTCACTTCTCCACCTGGTAGGGGTTTTAGCATCTATAAGACAGGTCACAGGACACGGCTCAGAATATTATCTCTAGCCCTTGAGGAGGAACTAAAGGGCCTTGACTATGCTTAGTGACTAAACCGTTATTATTTGGTCTCCTTTGACTGTTTTCCTTTGTTTCTGCATTTTCTCACTTCTCTGATTCAACTTATTCTTTGGCCACGGTTTTTCCACAGATGAAAGAGGACACGGGGGAGAAGGACCGTAGGGCCTTCTTCTGTTTCAGGTACATTTTATCACTTTTCATTTTATCTATCTGTGATAATGAACCTGTAGTTGGGAAATTATTAAATACTCTTTAAAAACGTATGTTACCTTAGCCTTCAATATTCTAGATATTAAAACCACCAAAATGCTTTACTGGACATTAACATAAAATTATAGAGCAAAGCAAGAAAACTCCAGATTGTTTTCCATGTCAAGGGGAATATTTCCATTCATATGAAATGCCCAGTAAAGAGCTAAAATAACCACTCACTTGATTAATGTGACAGTAAAGGGTCAAAAATGTTAACTTTGTTACCAGGTTCATGGATGCGACAAAAAGGCAATCAAACTCCATGTCTGCGGGTCCCTAACACTTTCAGGAGAGGGTACTGGCAGTAGCGACTGTGGGTGGTGTCGTTATGGGCATGTAAAATTGAAATACTGTTCCAGGTGGAGGGAACAGAACATGCAAAGGCAGCCAGTTCCATGTGCTTGAACCCTCAGGGTCAGGGGATCCTGGCTGGGTTGGGGAGCCTCACGGCTGAGCCTGCGTTTGGGACTATGATTCTCGCAGGGAGGCGTCAGAGGCCCCCAGCAGGCAAGAGATGTGACCTGAATTGTAGTTTAAAAATAAACCTAAGGGGCTTCCCTGGTGGCGCAGTGGTTGAGCGTCCACCTGCCAATGCAGGGGACACGGGTTCGTGCCCCGGTCCGGGAAGATCCCACATGCCGCGGAGCGGCTGGGCCCGTGAGCCATGGCCGCTGAGCCTGCGCGTCCGGAGCCTGTGCTCCGCAACGGGAGAGGCTGCAACAGTGGGAGGCCCGCGTACCGCAAAAAAACCCCCAAAAAACCTAAGGCATACCAGCCACACAGGGCTCTAGATTTGGGTCTGGGGTGCTAGTATATTTCTTATTCCAAAGTGTTCACAGACATCTCAAGGTGGGGAGCCCGGGCATAAGCTGCCCAAATTCTGGAAAGTTCTAAATGAATAAAAGTATTGTTGGGCTAAGAGGGTAGATTTGAAGTAAAATATGGCCGACCAGACATGTTTGGGTTGTAAGGTAGTAACCTCTTAAGTGTAGCATTTCTCCAAGTGTGTTGCAATGAAGAAAGCTGGCCAGATTAGAGGGTGGGAAAAACGGAAACAAACAAGTAAACACACACACACACACACACACACACACACACACACACACACAGTCATTCCAAGAGCATATCCTGCCACGGGAAACACTTTTTAATCTTCCCCTTTGAAGATTTTCAGGCCACTTTTAAGGCTTTGAGAAGTCTGCCTGTGAAGAAACATTTCATACATTTCAAGGATTCCTCAACCTGCCTTTTCTGTAAGTTACTCACTTTAGTTTTCTTTTTCTGTTTTCCATTTTAATAAATTATTATTTATTATTTGCCTGTTTTTGCCTAAAACTGATTAAAACCCTAACGGGCTGCACTGCACACTTCGAAGGATGCTGCTTTAGAGCCTTCTAGCAATCCTGTTAAAGCAGATTCTACATTATTTTCACGTTCCCAGCGTTCAGGGAATGAATGTACCAACGTGGTGAAGGGCTAGGGCAGCTGGGGAGGCGGCTGCTGAATGCTTTTAGCACAGCTGCTTCCGTCTTGATCCCATTCATTCCTTGCTGTACTTAAAAGGCAGATCTGGGATCAGGCAAGCTTTGGGATCTAAGACAAACCACAAGACCCATCCAGGAGTCAGGGATGGCTGGTGGCTGCTTAGCCTGAGAAACTTTGGGTCCTGCTCAAGCTAAGCACGATAAAGAAGGTAAATGCTTTTTATAAAAATCCACTTTATGGGGCTTCCCTCGTGGCGCAGTGGTTGAGAGTCCGCCTGCCGATGCAGGGGACACGGGTTCATGCCCCAGTCCGGGAAGATCCCACATGCCACAGAGCGGCTGGGCCCGTGAGCCGTGGCCGCTGAGCCTGCGCGTCCGGAGCCTGTGCTCCACAACGGGAGAGGCCACAACAGTGAGAGGCCCACGTGTCACACACAAAAAAATCCATTTTACAAGAACGAATCTGTCTCATATCAGGCCAAACACTAAGATGACATTCGCGTTAGAAAACTGAAACCAGCTGCTTTTACTTGTTCCTTGATGTTTGTTTATACAAACAGGATTGAAATAGAATTCACCTACCACACCATTCATTCACTTCAAGTGTACAGTTCAGTAGCTTTCAGTATATTCCCACCTTGACCATAATCAATCTCAGAATATGCTCATCGTGTCTAAAAGAAACCCTGTCCCACCACCAGGTTGCTCCCCAAGTCTCCCAACCTACAAGCCTAGGGAACCACTGATCTGTGCATAGTTCTGCCTTTTCTGGGCATTTCAGATGAATGGAATCACACAACATGGGGGTTTTGTGACTCGCCTCTTTCACTCAGAACAATGCTTTCAAGGTTAAGATGTACCTTAATCCTGGTACACCTAATACACCTGGATAGACCTAAATACAAAAGCTAGAATTTACAACTTCTCAAAGAAAGCGTAGGAGAATATTTTCCTTTCAACTTTGGGGTCGGCAAAGCTTTCTTAACCTAAAGTCACGAGGTCATTTAGCAAAACATCAATAAAATCGACTTCATCAAAACTAAACACCTGTTTTTCAAAAGACATCATGACCAAAATAAACAGGCAGAGTCCACAGTGGGTGAAAGCGTTCTCGGTACAGAAGACTTGTATTCAGAATATACAAAGAATGCCTGCAGCTCCATAGAAAGACAAACAGCCCAGTTGAAAATGGGTCAGAGTTTTGAACAGAAATTTCCCAAAGGAAGATCTGTGATGGGCACAAGAATGAGTACCTTCCACCGTTCGCGGTCAGGGAGATGTCAGTTTCAATGATGACGCGATACGAGTGCATACCATCTATCGTGGCTAATATTAAAAAGAACGAAACACCCATCGTTGGCAACCGTGTTGAGGAAACATTTTCCGACATTGTTAGTAGGACTGTAGAATACTGTCACTGCTTTGGGGAACATCTTGCCAGTTCCTGGTTAAGTTAAACATATACTTAACATATTAGCTAGGAATAGTGCTCTTTGGTATTTATCCAAGAGCAATAAAAACACGATTCTACAGGAAGACATGTGCATAGCAGTTTTATTCATAATACACACCAACCACAGAAATAACCCAAACAGCCATCCACAGGAGAATGGATAAACAATTGTCTTTTTCAAACAGTGGGATGTTACTAAAATAGGAACACACTTCTGATGTATGCAACTTCATGGGCATAGTGAAATGAAAGAAGCAAAACATAAGAGTACTTACTATGTGATTCCACTTACATGAGTTCAAGAATAGGCAAAAAAAAAAAAAAAAATCCAAGGGGGTAGAAATCAGAGGAGTGTTTGCCGTTATTGTGGTGTGTGTTGACCAGTAGGGGCGTTAACGTGGGTGATGGAAATCTTCTTTGTCTTGATCAGGGACTGGCTGACATTGGTAAAGGCCTTTTTTTTTTTTTTTTGTGGTACGCGGGTCTACTCACTGTTGTGGCCTCTCCCGTTGCAGAGCACAGGCTCCGGACGCGCAGGCTTAGCAGCCATGGCTCACGGGCCCATCCGCTCCGCGGCATGTGGGATCTTCCTGGACTGGGGCACGAACCCGCGTCCCCTGCATCGGCAGGCAGACTCCCAACCACTGCGCCACCAGGGAAGCCCGGTAAAGGCCTTTTTAAAATTCACCAGACTATACACTTAAGACCTGTCCCTTTAACTGTGTGCAAATTACACTCAAAATAACGTCATGAAATAAAAATCTTCCAAAAAATACAATCAAAGCGAGCAAACCCCAAATATCCCTGGTGAGGACCTTTTTGCTTCTGTCCCTATTTG
>NW_020174645.1:3453797-3460158 GCF_003031525.2 Neophocaena asiaeorientalis asiaeorientalis | reverse complement strand
AAAACTTGGAAAGGGATATTTCCCTGACCTTTGTGGGCGGGACCAGATTTCAGGCTTGGAGGGAGGAAGACCTGAAATGAAGAAAGGAAGGACCCACCTTGACGCCCTGAGCCCCAGGTGCAGAGCGTGGGAGACCGGCTTAACTGGGACGCTCTTGGTTTCCCGTGGGACCTGCACGGGCTGGTCACCTCTGGCTTCAAGCATCCTTTTTCATTCCCACCTTTTTCATCATGTGTGTGCCTTGGCAGAGAAAGGTGGGACCACACTTCTTTATGGCACCTCTGGCCTCCTCTCAGCCTCATGAATGGTCTTCCCTGGGCCAGGCTTTTTTTTTTTTGGAAGAAATTCTATATCTTTAAAAAATATATTTAAAAAATATTTATTTATTTAGGCTGCCCTGGGTCTTAGTTGCGGCATGCGGACTCTCAGTTGCAACATGCATGCGGGATCTAGTTCTCCGACCAGGGATCAAACCCTGGCCCCCGGCCCTGGGAGCACGTGGAGTCTTACCCACTGGGCTTCCGGGAAGTCCCTGGGCCAGGCTCTTGATTGGGGTCCACGTGGAATATTCCATGGGGTTCCGTGTGGCCTGTCATGGCCCAGCAGGGGACTGGCCCCCAAAGGGCCCTGCGGCACTGACCACCACAGCCTGTTGATCATAACTCGTCTTGGAAAAGCTGGGCAGGATGTCTATGGTGTTGTCTGAGGTTCTGAGACAGGTCCTAGTTGGGGTTTCCTTTGGGAGATGGTGGTAAATACTGCCGATTGCTTTCGTCGTCAATACACAAATTATTTTAAGGAAGGAAAAAATGATAGCGTGAAGATTTTCCGCACAAGTTAAAACATCATAGAATTCATCATGGTCCCTAGAAACAAACGATCTCCAATCTCAAGCGACTGAAGGCCAAAAAAATCTCAAGTGGTTAAACCCTTTAGGATGAATGGCAATGGCTTCTGATATCACCAATAGATGATTTGGGAGAAAAATACTGACCTTCGGGAAAGTCTAAGCTTTCGTGGGAAGCAGAAGGAGGGAAAATAAGAGAAAGGGGTCTGACTGAACAGAGACCAATACTCAAGCAACGCTGTGCACGGAGAATCGTCAGAGCGAGGGTCAGCTCAAGGATGGCAGAACCACCTGCTTTCCAACAAGGTACACGAGGAGTGGCAACTTGAATACAAAGAACGAATCAGAAAACGATTCATCACGTCAAAGCTGCTTAGTGGAAACCACACTTTATGCAGCTAAGTTAGTGCAAGGAGAAAGTTAGGAAATATACAAGCTACCAGGAGGGAATCAAATAAACAAAGCACTCAGCATCCAATTACACTCTCCAAACGAGAGCCAGGATCTCTGTAGTCAGAGTGCTGTCTGAAAGGGAAAATTTTAAACTCCGGTAGAAGATTAAAATGCAGCCTGAATTATACCAACAGCATGTGATGAAACTCTACAGAAAATTACATGAGGAGATGAATCACTTGGGGATAGAGAAGAAATTTTCCAAAATGCATGGGAAAAAAAAAATCAGCCACGCCCCTCAGAAGATGTAGAATCAGGAAGGAAGCAGTCTCTTTTGTCCACGTCCGTTTATTTAAGAGATTAGAAATTTCAGAGAATTGGCTGGTGGCCCTGAGCACCACGAGAAAGCACAGGGACGTAGAGAAAAACAAAGTTCATGGCAGACACGAATTATCTGGAGTGGCCTAAGTCAGAGCTTTTATCAAAAGTTTCTTATGCCCCTGCTGTTCGAATACAGAACTCGGCAGAAGCTGGAGGAATGAACGCGATGAAAAACTGAGCATTTAAACTGCTAGATTTATTTCCTCTCTCTACTGCACAAGTTCAGTAGAAAAAAATATCATCTATAATGAAAGTAATTTATAGACATATTATTTTATGCCTGCCTTTTTGATTAGATGTTGGGATTGGGGCAGGGAATTGAACATTTAAGTGCAAGGAGTTTACCTGTACTTATATATTATCTAAGCATTTTGCAGCCCTCTCTCCAACTAGGCTCCTAGAAATTGAAACTGACAGGTGGCTCATGGAGGAGGGATATTGCTACTGCCCAAGCTGTTTATGACATGTCCAGATCTCACGAATATAAGATTAATCCCTTCCAGATGTTTGCTTGGGGTATATCCTCTTTCTCTGGATTGCAGGCTCCAAAAAGCAGAGACTAGTTCCTGATACAGAAGCTACTATACCCCAATAAATAATAATAAAAAAAGAAGAGACCAGTTCCTGATACAGAAGAGTGCTTGAGGACAGTTGGTGAATGAATATTTGAATGGACGAGTTTTCTGATTCTCTGTCAGGATTCTCAGGATCGACAGTAACTGAAATCCATCAAACAAGCAAAAAAACACACCCAAAACCAAACAGACAGACAAACAAAAAGAACAACACCAACAAAAAAGAAAACAAAAAACCAAGGAATTTATTGGCCCTTGTAAGTGTAAAGTCAGGGATATGATTTCAGGCGTAGCTTGACCCAGCTGCTCAATCACTAGTCCTAAGAATCTGAAGCCCCGCCCCCCCGACCCATTCTCTTTCTTCATCTCTCAGATATGTTTTCTTCTGCATTGACCTCATTTTCAGATAAGCTTTCTCCATCGTTAGCAGATAAGGACCCGAGTTGATCTAGAATGACTTTCTGCCAGCTCAGTCCCCATAAACACACATGTAATTGGAAAAAGAGACAGAAATGAGGAAGCTCCCGTGCCTGGAAGTTGTTGGCAGCCATTCTGTGATCATGAGGTGGGTGTGACTAGGATGTAGCTAGCTGGTGGTGTGGAGAAGAAGCACAAAGAACAGAAGAGCACCGGGGCCGTGGAGATCCTGTGGAACTGCTGGACAGAGCTGCCCCGAGGTGCACTGTGCAACTTTATGTGACTCGACAAGTTGTCTTCATTTTCTAAGCCATTTTGAGTGCAGTTTCCTCTTATTTGCAATGGAGAGATTTCCAGCTGACAGGGACGAATGGCATGTTTTGTGTGTAGCCAAGAGGCACTTTAAAGGATTTTAAAAGTACATTTATTTGTGATGGAGGAGAAGTGAATAAGAAGCGGAAACCAACCTTATAGTTATTTTCAGAAGCTGCGTGACTAGTTTCCTGCTTAATGTCCCCATTTTTCAATCCACTGGTGAAAACACCCACTCCCACCTCCTCATTCTAAAGCCAAAACAAGAAACAAGCAGGAGCACCTATTAGTGGACTTAATTTCGTGTTGGTTGCTGGGGGTGTCACAAAGTTGATTAGGTACCAGCCTTACGGTTGAGAATGAGGTCACGATTGAAGTGTAAATGGAGGACGGAACACACACAGCCCTGTGGGCTGGGCTGGCTGTGTAATCTGAGGCGGGATTAAAAAAAAAAAAAAAAGATAAAAGTACCAAGGTAACAAAATATTAAGCTTTTTCTTGTGGTCTCTCAACGTATGGTATTTCTTATTTGCTATTTAGTGCTGTTCTAGGTAAATAAAAATTTTAAATAATGGGAACAAATTTTGCCATTAATCTTTATACTGTGCAAGACCAGTTTTAGATGTAAATACCAGTGCATTTAACCTGTACGCAGAATCATCAAATATCAGTGCGTTTAACATGCATTTTATAGATTTTAAGTGCATATGTATTTTGTTCTTGCCAGGACAGTGGAAATGTTGCACAAAACCGACTCGACTCTTTTATTTCATGTCTTGAGATGCACACATTCTATGAAAAATCTCTCCCTTCAGCTTGCGGATGAATAAGGGAGAGATGGAAAGGAAAGGAACTCTAGATTGTTTTTTTTTTCTTTTCTTCTAGGTCATCCTTTTCAGGTCAGTGGATGCTCAGTGTAGGAGAGTGACATGAGTTGGAAAGTCCACGGTAGGGTTCTCTGGTCATTCATGCTTCTTAGAATGCTGCTTTTTGCATTCAGAGCAAGTTCAGGTTCAAAAGGAAAGTGAGGGAGAGGGTCGGTCAGTGACACTGCTTGTCATCTGAAGATGGATCCACCGGCATTCCGGTATCACGGCTGCCGTATGAGAATGGGGCAGCAGGGAATAGCAGGCACACACGTTACATGTATGTCCTCTGCTCTCACGTGTGGCGTGATGCTTCATCTGACTTCCTTTATAAACACAAGTTCAAAGATAAACTTGTTAAGAATTTTAAGATGGTGACACCAGAGCATTCAACCAACCATGGGGCCCTTCTTAGCCTGGGGCCCCATGCACCTGCCCAGGTCACACACCTGTGCAGTTGGCTTTGCCTGCAGCGCGTCAGAGGAAGGACGTTGTTGAGATTTCATGGAAGTGGTGGCTTTGGAGACAATGAATGAGGGCGAGGGTGGAGATACAAGGTTGGTTATTCCTGGGAACGGAGTGGGGAAGGACCGAGTAGGATGACGGACAAATCTAGTGCCCTGGGTCTGGATCTTCCAAACTCAGAAGAGGGAAAGCCAGGGCTGGGAGTGTGTTTTGAGGCACCATGGACTGTGGCATCAGAAGACCACGATTGTGAATCCAGCCATGGTCACGCAGACGGTGCAGAATGTTGGATGTGACTTGCCCTCCCTGATCTGTTTCTCCATCTGTTTATGGGGAGAGGACTCCCTCCCTTGTAGGGTTATGGTCGGGAATTAAATGGGATGAGACAAGACGGTTGACACTTAATCCATCCTATTTTCCTTCTGTGTATATACTATGTCTTGCCAACGGTTGGACTCAACATATAATTGTTAAATGATTGAGTTAAGGCCACCCTGTCCTGGATGACACCCTCAATGAGCACACGCAGACAACCCATGACATCCATGCTGGTCCCTTGGTGGAACGCTGGGACCAGGTCAGGGCATCACAACGACCTTTGACGTTACACATCGTGCCAGCTGTCTCATCCGGCTGCACACTTGGGGGATCTTTCAAGCCTTGTCTGAATATCTGAAGGAAGAAGAACTTCCAGGATACTTCTATTAACAATGATAAAAGCTGCCATACACTGACTTAGTTTAATCCTCCCCGATAACTGAGATCCTATGTACCTCTGAGTTTTGCAGTTGAGGAAATTGAGGCTTAGACATTAAAACAAACCAGCAGAGGCAGGTAACAGATCTAGAATTTGAGCCCAGGCCTCCAGACTCCGTGTAGCCCATTATTCTCCACCCTGTGTGTACTGTGTGGTCCCCCAGTTTGGGAGAAACCCCACATATCGCAAAGTGTATCAGAGAGTGGAGGTGACACATCGCAAAGAGGCTCAGCTTACAATTTCACCGCGACATTCCGGAAGGGAGGTTTGACTGTGCAAAGCGAACTCCTTAAAGGATGGTGAGGAGAGACACTTACAGCTGAATCGTCAGGCGGCTCCGTCTGTTGAAAACCAAGGGGAAATGAAAATAAAGCAACTCAAAGTCATATCTGCCAGAAAATGTGGCCCGTTTGGGCAAGTTTTCAACAGGCTGCTTTGCAGACCACCACCTCTGTTTTGCAAAGTGAGACCACATCTGCTTTTGTGTCCCGGTTTCTTCCATAAAAACTGGATGTCCCGTTATCCCTTCCCCGACTTTGTTCCTTGTCACATTGATGGCTACACCGACAAGCTAGCTACGTGCGGTCAGTAGCTCATCCTTGTGTACAATGTGACACCGAATAGACTAGAAGCAATAAATGAAGCAACAAACCAAAAAAACCCCAGAACCCTTTAGCTTTCACAAATTGACAAGTCTGGTTTCCTCGGAAAAAGGAGAAGTCAGGGACTTCCCTGGTGGTGCAGTGGTTGAGAGTCCACCTGCCGACGCAGGGGACGCGGGTTCGTGCCCCGGTCCGGGAAGATCCCTCATGCCGCGGAGCGGCTGGGCCCGGGAGCCATGGCCGCTGAGCCTGCGCGTCCGGAGCCTGTGCTCCGCAACGGGAGAGGAAAAAGGAGAAGTCAGGAATAAATTACCCAGTAGTTTTGGAAATAGAAAACATAGTCGTTACCCCAGAATATGAGGCTGTTTGTAGGAAAGGTGCAGGCATATTAATTCTGCATAGGACATGCTCGGCCTCGAAAGAAAGTGAGTCACAAAGGGAATCCGACGGCCTCACGCTACATTTAGTACCATAGTATGTCCCCAAACCCCCAGAGCTCTCTTCTCTCGGGGAAAAAGCCAACATCCTCACCAACACCCATATGGACACCCCTGCTCTGGTCTCCTGCCCTCTCTGATCTCATTTGCCGCCCTCACTAGCTCTGCTGCTGGCCCTCTATCCCCACGTATTCCCAAACACCAGGATGGCTCCTGCCTCAGGGCCTTGGCACTTCTCTTCCTCTGCCTGCAAAGATCTAACCCTGGCACCGCACCCCTCACCTTTCAGAGGAAGTGAGTGTATGGCTC
>NW_020174645.1:3440415-3453753 GCF_003031525.2 Neophocaena asiaeorientalis asiaeorientalis | reverse complement strand
GGAAGCTGGGCTCCCTCCCCCTCCCCCCGGAGGTCCCTGCTCTCCTGACCACACTCTCACTCCTTGCATCCCCGCACTCCCTGTCTCCCTTTCCTGGTCTGTATTTCTCCAGAGCGGTCATCATAGTCTCCCATGCCCTCCAATCCACTGCTCCCCCTTCTGGAGTCTCAGCCTCATGAGGGCGGGTCCCTGTTTTGGCCACTGTTGTGCCCTTAGAGCATAGAGCAGCTCCTGGCACACGGAAGGAGGTCAGCCAGACTTGTGAGTGGGTGGGCTAGAGAAGAAAACCTGCCCCCCCAGATCCGGGCTCAGCTCTCTTTCTAGTCTGAATGGTAGATGCCAACGGTAGGGGTCTAAGTCTGTGGACAGAAAACACCTACCAACGGACCATTTCCCCACCACCAACAGATGCTTACCGTGCTGGGATGGGACCAAGAAGCAAGAAGTGTTTGTCTCTCCAACATGGCCTTCTACCAGTCATTGTGTCAGACACAGGCAATCTGCAAATATGGGGGGCAGTCCTAACAACGGACTGCAGACTGGTTGTATCCTGCCCATTTCGAGAGGAGGAAACGGAAGTTCACAGAGGTGAAGCCTCTGGTGTAAGGCCATACAGCAGTGCAGCCAGCTCAGAAGATGATCCAGCTATAAAATTGTAGGTCAGGACCCAGACACAGAGGGCAAGACCCTGCCAGCTGTTCCCTTTGTTGTCACTGCCATGACAATCCCGTTTATGGGGGAACTTTTCTAAGATGAGCCCTGAGCTGGGACATGGAAGAGAGGAAGCGCTGGGGTCTTTATTTGGCCCATGGAGCACTTATTTCTATACTTTAGAATTTTATGACTAACACTTGAAAACTCAGGTTTTGCATTGTAAGGCATCCAATTCCCTTGCTTCTCTTGAAAACGTGGAAGTAGAATTTCAACTCTCTAGAAACAGGTGTGGGTAGAGAAAGGGACCACCAGCCGGCCCACGTGTGTGGTGAACATTTACTCATTCTTTCTTTCTTCCAACAAATATTTATTGAGACCCGCTCTATGAGAGCCGTTGTTCCAGGCACTGGGGATGTGATGGTAAACTGAACTTATACTTTTGAGGCAGGAGACAGATAATAGACAAATAAATAGGTAATTATAGAGTAGGCTCGGTGGGGTAAAGATCTATGGAGAACTGCACAGCAGGGGAGGGCATAGCGAGTGGCTCGTGGTGGAGATGGGAGTTGAAAAAGAAATAATCAACAAAGACCCACTGATAAGCTGACATCTGAGCGTGGACTAAAGGAAGTGAGTGAGTAGGCCATGGGATATCTGGGGGAGGGGAGTTCCAGAAAGAGGAACAGCAATTGCGAAGGTCCCAAGCCTAATGCACGCCTGATGCATCTGAGGTCCAGAAAGCTGACCAGAGCTACACCAGGGGAAGAGCAGCAGTGACACTGACCAAAGGGCTCCCATGTGGGAACCACGGGGGCTTGGAACATTCTGGAAGGGGACAGGCGACATAAGCAGTGGTGTTTTTGCCTGCCGAAAACAAATTTCCCTTGTAACACGTCATGTCTGTTCCCAGCCCACAGGGCTCACGGGGTTAATCACACGGCCCCACCCACACGGAAGGGGTTGAGAGTTAGAAGCCTGTTGCAAAGCAGGACTGACAGCTGCTGCAGAATTATTATCTTATGGATGTGAGCACAAAGATGTGTACTAAGACAAGTACGCAATCAAAATGATTCAAAGAACTAAGAGGAATTCCAGCCTGAGAATTTTGCAGTCAGGTCATCTCCAAGGCTCTGGCTGTGACTGGTGTTGAACGCTGGGCAACTCTGAAGGGACTTTTATTCTGGTGGCTGACTCGGCAGCAAAAAGGGTGAAGTCGTCAAACCACACAGAGGTCAAGAAGCCATCACAGGTGATGGATGCGACATTTCCACCTTGTCCCTTTGTCCGGCTGCCCTTCTATCCTTTCATCCCCTGTGTTGTATATTTCTCCAACATTGAGCAAGCTTTACTGCAGAAAAACACATTATATCATTGCTTTCCCGATGCTCAGATTCAGAAGTCAAGCCAACAGCCATTTCTGCCATGGGGAAACAATAATGATGGATTCTTTACGCATGCAAATATATTCTGTGTGATGCTTTAGATGTATAATGATAAGAAACTGGAAGATAATGAAATTAATATTTTAAATACCATGCCCTATTTAGATGACAGTTAAGCTTTTGGAGGGATCAGGAATCATCACATTGTTTTATTCTGCTGGGTAAATACTCATCAGGCAGTGATGACATCCTCTAATTACCTAGGGCTTGGGGGAAAATTAGATTTCCTTTGCCACCTGTAACTTTAGCTCCTGGTGTCCTCGAGGCCAATGGGGAGGAACCCTTCGCCACACCAGGTGTCCTTCTGCTGCCAGGTAAGTTGTTGGAGCCGCTGAGAACGACTCTGCTTAGCTCAGGGTTAAAGTCTAATTCTAGACCTGGAAACGTGGATTAATGGCCAGATCTAATCACGAACAAATAATGGAATGAGGTTCAGGCTGATTAGCTGTGCGGATTCATTATTTGGTTTAAGGGAAAGTGCACATTTCTCTTCAAGAACAGCATCTGCTCACAGAGCAGAGAGTGGGTTTTTACGTGCGTGTTGCGCGTGCGTGTACCAGATGCCCTGCTACGTGGGTGCCTGCAGGCACAGGGTCTCATTTAATTCTCGCCCCGGCTGTACCATCTGGGCATGTCATTATCCCCATTTTAGGGGTGGAGGGAACTGAGGTTCACAGAGGTGGATTCCTTGTCCAAGGTCACACAGCGAAGGGAGGAGTTGAGATTCTAATCCAGGGACACCTGCCTCCGAGACACCCCGAGACGATTTTGCAAAGGTCACTGGACTCAGTGCAAAGCTCCCACCAGCGACCCCAAAGCAAAAGGCGACCTCGGCATTTGGAAGAGGTGGGGTCTCTTCCCCTGGTGCGCAGGGAAAACCTCCCTCCGGCCCCGCCCACCAGCCCCAGGGCCGCGGAGCCTCCCTCCACCGGGAAGGTGGCCAGGTTCAGAGTCTCCGGGTTGGGCTCCGTCCGTCCATATATAGCGCCCCCTGTCGGCCCCTTGGAGCGTCTCCGGGTTCCGCGCGGGGCGGGCTTTGCGCGGGCGCGCCCTCTAGCGTCGGCGGGCGGGAATGCACCGCGCGGCGCCAGGACCTAGAGGCGGCCACAGCATCGGAGGCGAATTCCCTCCCAACCTCACGGCGCAGCCTACCCCGCTGCTTATGTGTCCCTGTCCTTTCCCTCTTTCTTTCCTTCCTTCCTTCCTGCCTCCCTCCCTCCCTCTCTTTTCTTTCTTTCTTTCCTGTTCTGCCCTTTCTCGCCACTTCTAATAATCTAATTGAATCGGTGAACCCTCTTGCACAAGGGTACAGGTGCAGCTGGAAATTTCAAATTTTTGTGGATCACAGGCCCTTTCCGAAGGTCATTCACAGGAGTCCTGGCCGTATCAGGCCCTCTGTTTTAAAGAGAGGATCAGGCCATTTAAATTTCTTCCCCCCCCCCAGATTTCTTTACTTAATACAAATAAAGCCTACATGGAATTTCCAAATAGGTGGTATGTTTTCAGTGTTCACATTTGAATAAGCAAGTGCTTTTAAATTGCAAAAGGTATAATACCTAATGCACAAGATACTTAGAGGATTTGGGAACATTCCCAGCACAGTTCAGGAAATGCAGACAGACGTTTTCACTGGTGTGATGAAGGGCCGTTTGCTCTGTCACCGGATGTGTACCTTTCTTTGGATGTGACATCAACATGCCCAGCTTGATTGCTTTAAGAACGTGGAGACCGAGCCCAAGCTATATTTGCTCTTAACCCCTCACTAAGATCCCCTGATGGAAGCGTTTGGCTTCTGTCTCCCGTTTCCAGCACCTGGGCATGTGCGGGCCCAGTGAGTGTTTGAGTGCCCCCCACTCCTGGAAGCTTCCTAAGGCTTCTGGTAACAGCAGTGGCTGCCTTAGTGAGTGTGTGTGATGTGCGTCTGGACTTGTCTCATAGCAGCCCCTGAAGGAGGTGGATGACTGATCCCCTTTCTTGGAGGAGGGGAGTGGGGTGCACAGGGATGTAGTTATACAAGCATGAGGGGCGTGAGGACTTGCACCCAGGGACATCTGGTCAAGAGTAACTCCTGAGCTATCCCGATTCTGCATGAGGAATACAGGAGAAAACTGGGACTCAGAAGGGGGAACAAGCAGGGTTACACAGTGGGGGGACAGCTGAAGGCTGGCTAAGGTGCAGAGTCCCCACCTCTAGACCCCAAATGCTACAGTGGTTGTTAAGATTCAAAGATGCTTCTGACAGAGGGACACAACACAATGACCCTCAGATAGATGAAAGGCAAGAACTCTGTTATTTACAGCTCCTGTTGAAACGGAGCAGGACCCTATGATCCGTGCCGCTACCCCCATGTCCTCGGCCTGCTTTTTGTCTGTGGAAGAACTTTAGCCAAAGAATAAGTTGAATCAGAGAAGTGGGAAAATGCAGAAACAAAGGAAAACAGTCCAAGAAGACTAAATAATAATAGTTTAGTCACTAAGCAAAGTCAGGGCCCTTTCGTTCCTCCTCAAGGGCTAGAGATCATATTCTGAGCCGTGTCCTGGGAGCCGTCTTGCAGATGCCGAAACCCCTATCAGGTGGAGAAGTGAACTACACGGTGAGCAGACTGTAGCCATGACATGAGCTGCCACCATTCCGAGAACTGGCCTCAAGGAAATGGGAGCAAACCGACCCTGGAACTGAAGACTCACTCTGCCGAAAGCAATCAAGATGACGCTGGTCAGACGACCGCATGATCACTTTCAAGATGCCTGTCGGAGCTGCCTGTGCCGGTTCTGCGTGGAGCCCCACCCCGCCTCTGTCTATAACAGCGGTTGTCCCCGATTGTCAGCGGGGCGTGGTGGGGAGTTCGCCTTTGGACAGGAGTTCCCCTCCGCCGCTGGTTGCCGGCACCTGAAATAAAGCAAACTTTCCTTTCCACCAACCTTGCCTCTTTATTGGCTTTTGAGCAGCAAGCAGCTGGACCCCACTTTGGGTTATACTGTGAGAGAAGGCTGCCAGCAGGGCCACACAGGGCGTTGCACCTGGAGACAGGTAACAGAAGCTGGGCTGTAGGGGACAGCAAGCAGGGTGGGCGTAGCTAAGTTTTGAGCTCCCCCTGTGGATTGGCAATTTGAATAATTTCATGGGCTCTTGGGCATGGAGGCTGTCCCGAGTGGCACCTGGTCCAGGGCACTTAGGGAGGTACATTGTGGCTGGGAGCCCCATAAGGCAAGTGGCTGGGGGGTGACTTAATCAGCTGCTCGAGAAGGAGAATGGACCCTCCTCTAACAGAGACCTCAAAACCAGGTTAAGATAGCATGAAAAAAACCAAGCAAACAAACTATACTACACAGTCTGTTACTTGGGAGGGCCACGGGCTGTTTCCATGAGAAATGTCTCCTCCGTCTTCCAGACTGGTTTTGCCCCGATGTGTTGGCAGGACCAACTGAGACAGTGAACGAGGTTTCTTCCTGTTTTCCAGTGGAGGAGATGTAGGCACAGAAAGTTGGAAGGACGGATTTCAAGACACAAAGACGGCTGGGCCAGCCCTGGACCTGTGTCTTTCTCCCACTTCCTTGGCTGGCAGTGTTTTCTGGTGAAATCACCGATCTTTTTAGAGCTCACGATGCACAGCTGATGACCAGGCATTTCTTCTGTGTTGTTATTATCCTAACGTAATTACCTTGGGAAACATCTGTCGTTGAACACGGCACTGTAGGCACAGCCATGCCCGATTGATTTCTATTAATTCCACTCATAAATCATGGATTAAAGTGGATGCAGAAGCAGAGAGCAATGTGGCAGGAGTTGGGGGATAGTGAGATGCCATTAGAATTTCCCTTGTAGGGAAGTGGCTGGAACTCGGTCCATCTCCCTGTTGGCTACTTTCTCTTCCCCTCACCTGCTCTGATTTCCTTCACAGGGGTCAGAGGCTGTCCACTCAGCCCTGCATCCTCTCACGTATCTGTCACAGGAAAGTTCTTGCTCTGATGATGGAGAGAGGCTTTCAATGCCGACACCTTTCAGACCCATCCTCCCATCTTTGATATCCTGTAGGACGGTGCCCTTGTCAACTTCGCTTATATTTCCTGAAGTATGAAATACATCAGCCTCTGTGAGCCGTGCTTATTCCTGTGTATGCAGCCAGGCAGGACCTAGGAGACCTTGTGGTACATTGGGGAGAAATCACCCCCGTGCTGTCTCCCTCCAGTGAGCGGAGCTGAGTTTCTCTGCCAGCCCAGGGGCAGCCTGCACTTCTGATGGGCATTCAGAGGACACCAGACAGGCTGAGTGACAGCACCTCAGGGTTCCTGGGGACCCTGAGCAGGAAGTGACCCCGGGAAGCCCATGGCCGTGATGGGGATGGCGCCCCACTAATGAACGCATTTAGCAGCTGATACACGGCCAGCATGTGCGAGAAGGCAAACGTTTTCATCTGACATTTGGTTTGGGACCATTTGAAAATGCAACCTTGGCAGGACAAAAATGTACTTCTTTTCACATAATTCCAGATCGACCAGCCTCATTGTCCGCTGACAGGATGTAGGCTGGGTAGATTGGTCACCCCCCTGCACCGTTCGGGAACGTTTTCCCATAATGAGGCATTTGACGATGAGCACAATAGCCGTTCCACTGTTTCTCTCGAACTGCCGTGTCCATCAGTAAATCAGCAGAAGAATGAAAACGAGCATTTTATTCAGCAGGTCTCAGGGGTCAGTGCTGACCGTGAGGATGTCTGCATCGTGCTGGGGGCGTCCCGGTGATGTCCTTCCGCTGCTGCAGTATGGAGGGAGCTGGAATGTTCTCGGTCTGAGCCCCTCAGTTGGCTCGTCTTCATCCCTGACTCTGGTGGGGACAGTGTCGTTTCTCACTGGCCAGGTTCCTAGAGCCCAGCTCCATCCTGTTACTGTCAGGAAAGACACACATGATCCTCTTTACCTGTTCCTTTCGGTTTGCTCGGAGACAGTGACCAGGGATGTGTTCAAAAAATGTTTTTGAAAACCCAGATTTTCCTTACGATTGTCAACTTAAAAAAAATGCATAACGTGAGAGGTGCGAGTTAAGTTTTATTTGGGGCAAAATGAGGACTGCAGCCCGGGAGACAGCGTTTCAGGTAGCTCTGAGGACCTGCTCAAAGTGGCGGGGAGAAGGTCAGAATATATGTGATTTTGGTGAAGGGGGAGTACACGCAACTGAGCACATATTTTCTGCAGAAGGTTTCTGCCAGTCAGGAGGAACAGACGTCACCATGAAGGAATTTAGTGCTTTTCTAGATACGAGGAGACACAAGAATTGGGCTCATAAAATCAGCTCCTGAAAATCTCTAACATCTGAAGACCTGTGCTGCCAGTTTTTCCCAGAGCACAGAGGGCCTCCTTCCTGCTCTCCACCCTGAGCTCCTTTCAGCGGGTGCAGAAAGCCAGCGGCTGCAGCAGCTCACGATTTAATCCTTGTAGAGGGAGATGGCAAGTGCCAACGGTGAGTGCCCATTTCTAGTTGACATGATACGATGATTCCAATCTCCTCTTTCATGGAACAAACATTAATTTAGCATCTACCACGAGGCAGACATTTATTTCCTCGGTTGTGCCCATTTTATTAGTAAAAGAGGGGGCACGACGGTCAGCTGAGAAGGAGAATGGGGGGTAGATGCTGGGGCTTTGAGGAGAGAAAACACAAGCACACTGAGTGAGAAAGAGAGGCAAAAGTCCTCCCCTCAAGAAGGGCATTTGCGAACTCCCCTGGTGGCGCAGTGGTTAAGAATCCACCTGCCAATGCAGGGGACACGGGTTCGAGCCCTGGTCCGGGAAGATCCCACATGCCGTGGAGCAACTAAGCCCATGCGCCACAACTACTAAGCCTGTGAGCCACAACTACTGAGCCCACGTGCTGCAACTACTGAAGCCCACGCGCCTAGAGCCCGTGCCCCGCAACAAGAGAAGCCACCGCAATGAGAAGCCTGTGCACCGCAATGAAGAGTAGCCCCTGCTCACCGCAACTAGAGAAAGCCCGTGCGCAGCAAAGACCAAATGCAGCCAAATAAAAAATAATAATAATTAATTAATTTAAATAAAAGAACCTGCTTAAAAAAAAAAGGCAACTGCAGTACAAACGAACTTATTTACAAAACAGAAACAGAGCCACAGATGTAGAAAACAAACTTATCATTACTTTGGTGTGTGTAGCACAGGTGTCATCACCTTTACTTTACAGATGGGGAAATCAGGCAGGTATGATGGCAGCAAGGGTGCTGTTATTTGGCAGGATTTCTAGAGTAGGACTCCATCCTCTGAGCCCCAGGGCCATGCTGCCAACTCCAGTGCTCTCAAGGCATCATAGACCCCTGGTGCCCTGAGTGCAGGAGACGAGGCTGTCGTGTTGGGGGCAAAGGGCAATGGATAATTCAGCATCACTCCTGTGCCATTCATGAACCACTTAGGTGGAGGAATCGCTGGGGCTGTCTTCAAGGATGCAAATGAAAGGAAAACCGCAAACTCCCTTGAGATGAGAATCTTCTCTGAAAGATTCTGAAAGCTGCTCTGAAAGCTTAGGCAAAACCCATCAATCACCCCCAACCAGGAGGGAGGGAGAGGAGGCCCTGAGGTCGGGAGGGGGGATCATGATATCGCATCTGGTCCTGAAACCACATAGTCAATCCGCAGTCCAGCACGAATGCATTTTCCTCCCGTCAGCATTTTCGACGCAGGCCATTTTGTGTGACATCAGGAGCTGGGGGCAGCAACGCCCAGAGAGCTCGTGATCATGAGCGGTCTCGGGAAGTTTGGGAACAAGTTCTGAATTAACTGGAATTTCATTTGAATAATACGCACAGGCTACTTATTTTACTGTTGGTTGTCTCCCAGGTAAGTCGCAAGGCTCCCTCCTGCAGGTGGGCTGATGGCAGTGAGCCTGCCGACCATCTCACTCAAAGGAACAGGTGAGAGTGCTTTTCTAACGCCCCACTGTTGAAGGAAACATACACATCTGGAACATTAAGGGGGGCGGCTATCGGATGTTCAGCTGAGATGGCCTGGGGTCGGCCAGGCATCATTTCCCACCTATTTTGATACTGCTCATTGACGTCAACTCTATAGGTGTCTAAAATGGGACCCATTTAATCTCCTTAAATTATATCCGGTCAGTCTGTCATGGAGCGATCGCTTAATGAAATCTCCATGTTTATCGGGCAGTGAAACTAAGATGGATGACATTCTGGTGGGTGTATTAGCCCCCCGTGGATGCGGCAGGAGACTCAGCTGGGGAGAGGGGGTCCTAACTCAGAAAACGTCTGGGACTTGGTGTCAGTCTGGGTTCTGAGCAAGGATGAATGTTTCCGAACTGGAAAGCAATTGTTTGTACTCACAGTTGGCTAATGGGGCTTGGAGTTTTTTGTGGGGTCCCTTACCGGTCCGACAAAAGGAAGTTTCGTGTGAATATTTTCCTTGTGAATTTCTGGCAGATGGTGGTGTAGGAAGATTGCACCTCTCACGTGGGATGGAAAGAAGTCAGCCAGATTGCTGGACCCCTATAATTGTATTCCACATACCCTGGTTTAACTAGTAGTCTTTTTGATGGAAACTCTCCATCCCATAAGTCTAGGTCAGAGCTCTGAACTGTGAGTAAAAGCATCAGAGGTGCCTGTCCACTTTCATGAGTGGGTCGTGTGAACATACCACAGAGCTCACATAGACTCACAGCAGTTGGAAATTGAGCTGAAAAAAACAGGGCCATTGTGCTCCAGTTAATTTTATAAAGGGACATAAGCCATGCTGTACCTTTTGTATCGTTGGAGCTTTGGGGAAGAATACACCTGATCCCAGAAAATAGTCTTCATATACATATTGTGGGTCTTGGAATTTCACAGATAGAATTTCAGTTTCTTGGGCCTCCTAGATCTACCCTGTATTAGTGCCAAGTAACAGAAGCTTCAGCTGGAAGGTTTTAAACCAGAGAACTTAGTATCTCACATACCAAGAAGCCTCCTCAGCATTTCAGGTGGTTCTTTGTCTTGTCTCCTCATGGCCACAAGATGGCTGTCAGAGCTCCTAGCATCACACCCTCATCCATTCACATCCAAAGGCAGGCAGGAGGCAAGCTTTGCAGGGAGGGTGGAAAGGAGAGGCCTGGCTCCAACAGAGGTGAACCATCCTGTGTGTCTCTTTTTATTAAGAAGGGAACATTACAGAAGCCCCCATCAGTGTCCTCTCAAGTCTCCTTTGGCCGACATTGGGTCACATGTCATCTCCAAAGAGCCTGAGAAAGTAACTCAGTATCCAGTATCTATTATGGGATGTGGGCTGCCAGCAATGAAGAGAAGGGGGTCATTGGTGGGCAGTTAGGGCATCCTTGCCCCAGAAAAGGCCTTTGAATCCGGGTTCCTCCAGGGAGAGGTTACTGGTCAAGCTGTGACCGGTCATTATTTTCTTTGAGCATTGATTTACCATCTCCTTTTCCTTCTGGGAACATCTTCAGGTCTGATGAGGTGTGAGAAGGGATTTGGAAGCAGTAGAGCATGGGATGAGGTGGGATGTGGGGAGGGTCCCCTGGGAGGGCCTTCAGCCATAAGTCAGAAGGAAAAAGATGTACAGAATCGGGGCAGGGGGCTTGGCCTGAATGCAACACACTGACCTGCTGTGGTAGAAATGGGCAGAAATAATTTATACGTTCTTGCACCTTAAGATTCAAGAGGGATCATATAAAGATCTGGATTTGGGGCCTCCTGTGAAAAATACAGAAGACCAGAGACAGTGGGTCCACATCCTGGGGGCGGGGCACTAGGAGGGGATGTCAGGCCAGGCCCGGGCTCCTTGGGTACCGCCGTCCCCCACTCCTCACGCCTGGACCTTCCTAGCTCCGGTGGGCATTTCAGCTGCCCCTCCAGCACTCGTGCTACTCCTTGTCTCTCCGCTGGGCGTGGCCCTCGTCTGGTGGAATCAGGAAAGGGCTGCTGTTTTGTGGAGGGAGGGGAAGGCATGTGGAGCAGGGATGAGCCCGGCCTCAGATGCCGCTCCTGTGGCCGAGGGGCGGCCTGCAGAGCGCCCAGGCTGCGGGCTACACAGTAATAACGGCACGGCTCACAAAATCGACTAAGTAGACTCACAGATATAGAGAACAAACTATTGGTTACCAGTGGGGAGAGGGCGGGGGTGTGGGGTGGGCAACATAGGGGTAGAGGAGTAAAAGGCACAAACTATTAGGTATAAAGCAAGCTACAACGATATATTGTACAACACAGGGAATATAGCTGATTTATAATAACTATAAATGGAGGATAACCTTTACAAACTGTGAATCGCACACCTGTAACCTATATAATATTGTACATCAACTATGCTTCAATAAAAAGAGTACAGCATCGAAAATCTTCCTGTGATTTTTTTTTTTTTTGCGGTATGTGGGTCTCTCCTGTTGCGGAGCACAGGCTCCGGACGCGCAGGCTCAGCGGCCATGACTCACGGGCCCAGCCGCTCCGCGGCATGTGGGATCTTCCCCGACCGGGCCACGAACCCGCGCCCCCTGCATCGGCAGGCGGACTCTCAACCACTGCGCCACCAGGGAAGCCCCTGCCTGTGATTCTTTTTCCATCGGTGCAGCTAACCTGTCAATGTAGAATCCCACAAACCCCACTGATTCAGATGCGGTGAATTTGAAAGTCATGGTAATTGGGATGAAGCGAGTTGAAAGGTCATTAAGACCTTTAATGCGCAGAGAAAAAGAGCCCAAGTTGACACGACAAATATGAGGAACGGGCAGGGTTACTGCAAACTCTTAAAGGAAAAACAACAGAATTCTCAGTCCCGACAAGATAATGGCGCTCATTATTATTTACTATTAGTCTTCATTATTATGTAAAACGGCTGAGCTTTGTCCACATTATTTAGATTATCTTCCACGCGGATTTGACAGTAATAACATTGTATTTCTTTTTTCACATTTCTAATCCTTTAAACGTTTTCAATCGGCACAAGAGTCAGTATTGAAGAGGTTTTGATGTATTTCTCCACGGAGGACTCAACAGTTTGCGTTGAAAAAGAGAACATAAATATTCACCTAAAAAAAAAAAAAAAAGGCAATCGGAGCCTCCCTTTACTAGCTGGCACTCGTCACATGCCGCTTTCCTGGGTTCTGTCAAAAAATTTTTCCAGAAGAATCTATCCTTACCCTTTTGCTCAAAACCGCAGGTCCTAGATCAAGAAAATCACAAGTTGTCTAGACAGTGAGGTGAAGCTGTGTACTGTGATCCTTTCTGGCTACAGAAAATGACACTCTTGTCTTGTTTAACATGCTTAATGTGTGCTGCACTTTGCCAGTTTACTTCACACTCTGTTACACACGGTGGTACCCAGGAGACCTCCAGAAATTGAAGAGCTTCTCAGTCTGGGCGGATTCTGTGTGGAGACGGAAGGAAAGATAGTACCAAGGGTTACTCACAGATCTCTCCTTGGTGCCGGCATTCTGCTTGAACGGGGTCTTGACTTCTGCCCAAATTTCCCTGCACGGCTAGAGCTCAGTCCTTCCCAGATGTCCATCATTCATCTGTCATCCTCATGCATTTTTTAAAAGTCCACCCTTCACCCCACACCATCTCACAATGACCTTGTCCACTGAGCACTTTTCCTTTACTCAACTTACTGCTTTACTTAGAAACAGGATTGAAAGATAAATCACACATCACTGACATAAATGTATCAGCTCGTGGCTTCCACCCATCATTAGAAGTTGAGATTTCAGGACAAAAATCAATGTCTCCTGAATCATGACCTTGCATACTTCAGCTTCTTTTCAGAAACAAATAGCATTGCGGCAGCCCTCGAGGAGAAGTGGCCACGTGGCATTCAGTGAGCGATAAAACAACATGTTCTCTGTCCAGACAGAAATCTACAACAACGCCCGGACTGTTTGGGGGTCTATTTGGAGAGGTGGGATGGCATCCTGGGAAAATAAGACCTGACACAACCTTAGGGTTTGGTTGATTTTGCCTTAAATGAATGTAAGTACAGCTTCAGTTTCCCCTAATAGGTCTAAGTTATTCTAAAGGCTCTCAGAGGCCCCCAAGCTTTCTTTCCCATTCCTTTGACCCAGGTTCCCAATTTTCAGTCTTTTATTTGACATCCTTATGATGATTGCATTTTCAGTGCCATCTGCATTGTTAATTACTTAATATTTTCCTTTTAAAATACGTTGCTCAGGGCTTCCCTGGTGGCGCAGTGGTTGAGAGTCCGCCTGCCGATGCAGGGGACACAGGTTCGTGCCCCCGTCCGGG
>NW_020174645.1:3374998-3440379 GCF_003031525.2 Neophocaena asiaeorientalis asiaeorientalis | reverse complement strand
GACTCTCAACCACTGCGCCACCAGGGAAGCCCTCTACTCAATATTTTGCAGTAACCTATAAGGGAAGTGAAGCAGAAGAAGGCATGTATATATGTATAACGGAATCGCTGTGCTGTACACCTGAAACTAACACAATATGGTAAATCAACTATACTTCAGTAAAAAAAAACTTTTTAATAAAAGTGATTTGAATTTCTAAGTTCAGTGTCCATAAAAAAAGTTTTATAGGAACACAGCACAGTCATTTGTTTAAGTATTTTCTGTGGTCACTTTTGTGTGACAAGGGCAACAGAGACCACAGGGCTCCTGCAGTGAAAACTATTTCCCATGTGAGCATTTACTGAAAAAAAAATTGCTGACCTTGTTGTATAAATGGGGGGAGAGGGACTTCCCTGGTGGCCCAGTGGTTAAGACTCCACGCTTCCACTGCAGGGGCTGCGGGTTCGATCCCTGGTCGGGGAACTAAGGTCCCATATGCCACACGGTGTGGCCAAAAATAAATAAATAAATAAAAATTTAAAAAGGAGGAAATCTGAACAAAAATGTAAAGAGCAGGCTGTGAGGATGTTTTGATGTCTTGCTTGGGGGGTTCAAGGAAGAGAGAGGGGCTGGTGGGGTGTAGACATGAACAGGAGGAGGGTGACAAGGTCCAGAGACCATGGGGTCAGGTCATATGGGATGGCATGCTGAGGAATTGATGGGCGACCTTGGTACAATGAGACCTAACGGAGTTTATGAGCAGGGGGCAGTGGTGGGCAAGGTGGGTGAGACGGAGTATTGGGCTGTGATTTGAAGGTGGAGTTGACATGACTCGTAGGTGACGTAGGGTGCAAGAGAAAGAGGAAGAAGGAGGATGCCTCCCTGGTTGATGCACTGTGGTGTCAGGTACTGAGAGAAGGATGTTGGGGGAAGGAAGAAAGTCATGGGCATAGAAACTTGTGTCTCTAATGTCAGAGGCCTGTGTACTATCGAAGCCTTCGGAGGGAGTGTGGCTTCACCCACACCTGGATTTCAGTCTTCTGGCCTCCAGAACTGTGAGAGAATGGATTGCTGTTCTAAGCAGTTTGGGGCATGTGTGTGGCTGCCCTAGAAAATGAATCCCATCCCCATCTCTGCCTGCAAAGGGCCACCATCCAGGGGAAGAAACGGATGCACAGACAGGGAAGCACCTTCTCTGGAAAAGTGCACACCTTGGGCGTTGTCAATGGCTCTCCATCTTGCCAGGCTAACCTGCCTATCTCCTAGGTACCACATTTAGGTGAGAATAAGCCCTCAAACATGAACGAGACTGCACGTGACCGGCTTTGGTCAACTTCCAGCAGGCTGCCCACCGCTGAGGCCACTGCCGTCGGCTTCTGCTGGGACATAGATGTTGCCCACAATTAATTACAACTCTTTCACCCCAAAAGTCCACCCCAGAAAAAAAAATGACACCTTTGATGTTGCATTCTGTTTATTGGGAATGTTTCCTCCTGCCCTTCTCTCCCTCAGTTGCCTTCTGAGAACTCCGTGTGGATCTGTCGTGCGCAAAATTCTAAAGACTCTTCCCAGGATGGCAAAGCCTCTTTTTCTTCTCGTACTTTCTCAAAAGCTTTAGTTCTTGGTACTTTTCTATTTCAGCACAGAAAAAGGCAGCTCTTGGCAGGGGCAGTGCATTTATTACTGCTTGGGAACACGCCAGAGCAGCTTAAGGGGGCATCTGGGTAGAGAGCCCGTGAACTTTTAAGTGCAAAGGTGCATGCACGCAAAAGGAATGAGTGGAAAAGTTACAGACTGCGTCTCAGAGCTGGACCACAACCAACTCTGGAGTGGTTTGCAGGCAGGATGCTTTCTGTTTAGGGTTGAGGAATGGTAGTGTCGACTGAAAAAAAAAAAGTACAACGTGACAGTTGTGAGTTTTTATTTGGGGCAAAATGAGGACTAGAGTCCGGGAGACAGCAGATAGCTGTCAGACAGCTCTGAGAAACTGCTCCAAAGAGCTGGCGGGGGGGAGGGGCGAGGTCAGTATATATGTGATTTTGGTGAAGGGGGGGAGTAGATGTAATCAAGCACATATTTTCTGCAGAAGGTTGCTGCTAGTCTTGTGAAGGTTACTGCTCGTCACGAGGGGCCGACGTCACCATGAAGGATTTTAGGGCTTTTCTAGATACGAGGAGATGCAAGAATTGGACCCATAAATCGTCTCCTGAAAATATCTAATATCTGAAGACCTGTTCTGCTAGTTTTTTTCCCAGAGCACAGAGGGCCTCCTTCCTGACCTCCACCCTGAACTCCTTTCAGGGGGTGTTGAAAGTCAGCAGCTGCAGAAGCTCATAATTTGATCCTTGTAGAGGTAGATGGCAAGTGCCAATTTGTAGGTGACAGTGGTGCTGATCAAATGCACAAGTAGTCCTGAGCAGAGGGGTGGCTCTCCAAAGGCTGAGCTCTGGATCCTTGGGAGAATTGGTACCAGGGCTAGAATAAACCCAAAGTGCCCCCTTTTAAAGGTGGTGATGGTGAGGTTTCTCCTTCTGACTCTACTCCCAGGATGAGAATTTGGAAACCGTTTCCTCTCCAGACCCTCCCACTTCCCCTCCTGCAAAATGAGACAGCTGGGTTGTCTTCTCGATTCAGGTTTTTTTTTTTTTGGCTGGGCCATCGGCTTGTAATCAGGGATTGAACGTGCGCCCTCAGCAGTGACAGTGCAGAGTCCTAACCACTGGACTGCCAAGGAATTTCCCGCCATTCTGTTTTGTATGGAACACTTCTTAAGAGATGTCCTTCTGGGAATTCCCTGGTGGTCCAGTGATTTTCACTTCCAGGGGCATGGGTTAGATCCCTGGCAGGGGAACTAATATCCCACAAGCTGTGCAGCACAGCCAAAAAAAAAAAGATGTGCTTCTGAGAAAACAAATACTTTCACAGCCAAATTATTTCGTAGAAGTCTTAAACAGTAGCTTATCTAAGTGACTTACGAGGTGCGCCAGGATATAAAAGCTAATGTCTAGCAATAAGGAAACCTGTTTAAATTTGCCAAACTCTTTCATTTATTCACCTGTCTCACCTCATCCATACAGTTCTCACGAGAACTAAGAGACGCCTAAGATAATAACCTACCACGTATTCATGTAAATGGGCATCCGTGTAGGTACAGATCTTTCCAGGTTCCGCTGTGTCCCTCCATTTTCATGCTTTGTTCCCTGCTCCCCATTTCATTCCAGCTTTGCTCACTCCCCCTGGACTCGTAGGCCACACCCCTTGATGGGCTGGAGCCTTCTAACTGGTCCCCCACGTCCCCTCTTCGCCCCTCAGATTCATTCTCTGTCATTTTAAGTGGAAATCTCATCCTATTCTTTTTTCCCTACCAACCTCCTCCTCCCCGCTGTTCTTGGAATAAAAGCAAATATTTAAACATTTCCGTCAAGGCCAGGCGCCTTCGAGCCCTGCCCACCCTCCAGCCTCCCACCCCCGGAGCCCCTGCGCAGCCGTCCTCTTCCATGTCCTTTAGTCCACGGTTTCCTGTGCTCTGACATTCCTCCCCTGCTGTTACCTGGTTAGCTGCTATTCACCCTCCAGGTATCGGCTCTCGAATTCTACTCTCTCAGGGAAGACTGCTTTGATTCTACAAAAGCAGGTCAAACCACACCATTCTACGTTCTTAGGCAACCACGTGGATTTTCTTTGTAGCCCGGATCCCATCACATGCTATTTTACATGATAGCAGGACCACAGAGCTCTGAATTCGCCCAGGGGTCGTTTTATACACCTTTTCATGAAGAGTTGATTGACATTTGTTTCCCCACTGGAACTGTGTGACCTCGTGGGGCTGGGGCAGGTCTGGTTTCACCCCCGTTATAGTCCCAGCTTTTATCTTGGGAGCAGGCATTGTAGGCGTGCAGTAAACCTGTTGAATGTATAAATGGGTGAATTAATACGCCAGGTTCTATTCTAAGTATGAGAGGTAGAAGGATGGGTAGGATTTGACCACTGACCTCAGGAATATGAATGACAATTGAAATAAAGTGTGTATTAAACAGAAATAGTGTCACAAATGTAGGAAACAAACTTACGGTTACCGGGGGTAAGGGGAGGGAGGGATAAATTGGGAGATTGGGACTGATATACACACACTACTCTATATAAAATAGATAACTAATAAGGGCCTACTGTGTAGCACAGGGAACTCTACTCAGTACTCTGTAATGACCTATATGTGGAAAGAATCTAAAAAGAGTGGGTATATGTATATGTATAACTGATTCACTTTGCTGTACGCTGAAACTAACACAAGATTGTAAATCAACCGTACCCCAATATAAAAAAGCAAACAAACAAACGTGTGTATTGACAGGTCTGAGTACAAAATAGGACCGTATAGAGAGCAGTGTGGAAACGCTGAGAAAGAGGAAATAAGGAGGAAAATCTTCCCAGTGGGTGTCTCCTCTGAGCTCAGAGGAGAGGAATACATGGGTGTATGGCGGCCATATTTATTTTGTTAACACAGGTTCCTGTGCCCGATGCACAGGGAGGCCAAACAAAGTGAAAGGTCGTCGTTCGGAACAGAGAAAGGTTTATTGCAGGGCCAGCGAGGAGGCGAGGTGGCCCATGACCTAAAAAGCCTCGAGCTCCCCGAAGGGCTTTGGCAAAGCGTTTTTAAAGACCAGGTGAGTGCACCCGCCCTGGGGGGGGGTGGGGGGGGTGGGGATGGCGCCTTAGGGTGTGATCAGCTCGCGCACAGTTCTCTGATTGGCTGATGGCGAGGCAGCAGGGTGGTCTCACAAGGGTTCACATTATCAGTCCTTAGGCTCCAGGAGGCCTGGGGCTACGGGCTCATGGTCATCAAGCAGTTCTTCCATTTGGTGGGGGGTTTTCATATCTGCAAAACAACTCAGGAAATTTGCATCAAATACTATTATCTAGGTACTTCAGAGAGGAGCTAAAGCGGAGGATATGGGGGGAAATGCCTGTCCGGGGAAGGCCCCATAGGGTCCTGCTCGGTTACAATGTGTTTACATGGACAGCATCACTTCCTAATTTTTCTGGTATCGACTCAGTTTTTGTTCTTAGCCCGTGGAGGTGCAGTGAGGCCAGCCCCGGATACTGGATACCTCATCCGGGCCCATCCTGCTTCAGAATGACCTTGTCTTAACGAACTGAATCTCCAAAGACGCTCTTTCCAAATAAAGGCACATTCTACGGTACTGGGGATAAGATCGTCAACACACACATTTGGGGGAACACAGTTCAAAACATGACAGTTACGAAGTTCAACAGGGGGTTTCGGGGACTTCTGAGGAGGTCTGGTTTTATCCTTCAGAGGACACATTGCCTGAATCATAGATGATCCAAATGGCTCTTTCCCGTATCATCTGTAAGCAAACAGGGAGGTCGGTCGGCATCCTCACTTTCTCTTTGCTCCCTATAACACCAACAGCTGCAAAACTGCAAAGCTGACTTTCCGCATTACGGGGGCACGAACCCGCGTCCCCTGCATCGGCAGGCGGACTCCCAACCACCGCGCCACCAGGGAAGCCCTATTCGTTTTTATAACTGCATTTTTACAATAACTGAAGGGATGCTCTTTTATTTTCTACCAAATTGAAACTAACACATTCCGCTGGCAGCCCATATTTTCTCCTAGGATGTGTAATTTACTATCTCTGGCCTCTGAAGGGGGGGGGGGGGTTGTTTTAATCTGTTCGCATATGCCACAATATTAGGCTCTTTTCCACGAGAAAATAAAGAACACTCTCAAAAATAGGTTACCTTTTGATCAAGAAGGGGAAAACTTCCTTTATGTTCTCTGGTGAATTCACTTAAATAGAACACTTTTGGAAAAACAGCGTTATGAATGTCCTTTAGGTTAAAGCTTCCTACAAAGTGTCCCAAATGGTTTGCACCATTTCATTTCTTTGGTGGATATTGAAAGGAGTCAGATGCTAGGTGGAAAAAAATTGCTACCCAGGCTCAGGTAGGGGCGTGTGTGTGTGTGTCTTAGTACAAGGGAGTCCTGACCTATGGCAGGTGTATAGCTTTGCTTTTCATCCGTTATTCTAGATGCAAGCTAAGTGGCTCCTGATACTGGGGGGAAAAGGAGATCAGAAAGGGTTTATGATCACAGAGTAGCGATCCCGGTAAAAGATACACATTTGTATGATCTTTTAGGAACAGTCGCAAAGGACCTCAACTTCAAGTCTGATTGTGTACAAATGATATAGAAAGGAGAATGTGATGTTGAGGGCTAATGGGAAAGAAAGAGGTGGAAAGGGGGTGAGGAAGGGGATAAGGGAGGGAAGGAGAAAGGGGTTTATTGAATTAAATTATTTCAAAGGCAAAGTAAGCTAATGGATAGTGAGATATGGATTCTGCTGGAGAAGGGTTCTGCTCCTAGCAGGTTCTCAGTGTGGGTTCAGGTGCTGGAGAGAAGGCAAAGCTGGACAGACGTTTGCTCACCTGGATCCAGGGAAGACAGGGCAATGTCAGCATGTGGCCTGCCCTGAAAAGCTGCCCTGTGCCTCTTTCAGGGTCCTGGGTGTCCCGAAGAGTCCCCAAGAGAGGGAGGTTTGCAGGCGCCATAGGTGGGGTGGCTCTTGTTTCATCTGAAAGCAGTACAACGTCTGGTTTCCACTCCCACCTCTGGTGTGTGTGCCAGAGGAGAAAAGCCTGGTCCTTTCTCTCCATCCCTGTTCTCTTGTTGAGCCACCTGACTGGGCTCCTTAGAATCAAAAAGAGATAAAACTGCTCCTGGACAAGCCGACGGGCAGAAACGTGTCTCTGTAGGCCCCGAAATTCAGATAAACATCTGGATTTCTGAGTGCTTATTGAACAGAATTGCACTGCCGAAACGTCAGGGCATAATCCATCACTCCCTCTAACTTTATAAAACCGAGACAATTATCTTTCCGGTCCAAGCTTCACATAATGGTTGTACAATGACTTTTGTTACTGCACGGCACTGGGAGAGACATACTTTTCAGCAGATATTATTAAAAGGCTTTTAATCCATGAAAGCTTAACCAGCTCAAATGGGTTGAAAGTACCATTGCTCTCTTGTTGAGGATACATGAGGCATCTTTATCTAATAACCACCATTTGCTATAATAAAGATTTTGGATCAAAGCTGATGAATCAAAATGTGTTATTTAAAATCTGTTCCTGCCAATAGCTCTAGACATTCATAACCTTTTTTATTGCCTTCTCCTCCTCTGAGAATGGAAGGAAAGGGTATTATATTACCTCTAAAGTCCCTCTGGCATCTGAATTGAATTCTCTCTTTTTTTTTTCGCTCTACCTGTAAGGATATTTTAGCCTACTCCCACAGGAATGGTTTAGAGCTTCGAGGCAAACAGGAAATCTTGGGTCTCTGGGCTCCATTGTTTGCTCAGAGGAAGCTGCTCCAGCGGAAGCTGCCTTTTCACAGAGTACACTTTTCATATCCGTTTGTCTCCAGAAAAATGATGTCAAGTAGTTTTGTACCCATTTTCCTTTCTAGGAGGAGGACTTCCATCCACTTCAGGCTCACTGGCTTTACAGAAAGGGCTCACATACAACTCTGAAACAATGACATGATAGTAATAATGATAACAGCCAGTGCTTATTGGGTATCTGCAATTATTTTCAGGTCTAATCGGCACACCTAATAAAAGAATAGCTAATACTTATTAGGTCATGAGCCAGACATAGAGCAAAATCTGCACTTGCATTGTCTCCTTCAGGTCTCAACAATGCTCAAGGATGGAGAATATTATTGTCTCAGAAACTGCCTGTTTGGTTACCAGACATCGCCCTTGCCTCCTGGACACCTAATTCAACGATGTTCTCAGCATCCTTAGACTGAGTTCTGGCCAATGGAATGTGATGTGCACATTTCTAGCCCTGGTCCACGTTACAACCTGCTCAGTCCTTCACACTTCCCCTTCCCTCATCTCTTGGCCAGATGAAGAGGACGGCCAAACACTATAAGCTGGAAGGAGCCTGGGTCCCTGAATGACTCCATGGAGCCACCATAAAAACATGAGTGTAGACACTTGTCTGCCTATTAATCCAGTGCCTTAGTCAGCTCAGGCTGCCATAAAAAAACTACCACATGCCAGGTGGCTTCAGGAACAGAAATTCGTCCTCTCGCAGTTCTGGAAGCTGGAAGTCAAAGATCAAGGTGTCGGCAGCATTGGTCTTTCTCCTTGTCTTGCAGACGGCCACCTTCTTGTTGTATCATGTGGTCTTTCTCCATGCAAGCACGTTCCTGATCTCCCTTCCTCTTCTTATAAGGATATCAGCCTTATTGGGTTAGGGCCCCACCCTTATGACCTCATTTAACCTTAATTACCTCTTTCAAGGCCCTATCTCCAAATTCAGTGATGTTGGGGGTTAGGGTCTCAATGTATGAATTTTGTGGAACACAAGTCACCACCATAACAGGCAGGGTGGCCCAACCTTGGACGATGGTTCTGCTGGTATTAACAGAATGTAGTCACACAGGAGAGAAATCCGTCACCCAACGTACCAGGGGTAGATCATGACTTTTCAGTTTGTCCTTGTCTAGTGTTCATAAAGACTGTGTTAAATTCTCAGTATTTGAGCCTTTGGTTTTCATATATATATACATATATATATATATAAAAATATATATATAAAATCTACAGTATATATAAGTATATAAACTACAGATATTTATTTAGTGGGATCCTGGTTGGGAGGGATGAGAAAAAAAGCAGATGAGATACCACACAGCTTTGGATTGTCAAACTGGACTCCTGGGAACCACTGATAATACCCAACAGCAAGCTTTACAAATAATTTCAAAGACATAAGTGATTCTGAGGCAGAGGTGAGGCAGGCAGTGGTCCAACACCGTCAGCCCAGCTCTCCAGGTCCTTTCTTGACTAATTTGGACTCATCATGGATCAGATTTAGCAAAATGAGGTCTCCAAGTGATGCATTTTTGTGCTAGGTTTTTGTCCTCCTCAAAGCATGTGCTCAAAGGGGATTCAACGGGATAGATTTATTGGGGGAGATGCCCGTGGGGTAGGGGAAGGCAAGGAGAGCCTTCAGTCCGTGGAGCAGGGCTGACACCTGTGAAAGGAGAGGGGGAAGGAAGGACCGAGCAGGCAGGGCAGTCCCGAGAAGGTCTTGGCCAGGTCATTAGGAAGTCTCCGAGCCAAAGATGACCATTAGAGAAACTCCGCGTCAGGCAGGAATGGCCCAGCACCACGCCACGCTCCCCGCCTATGGGGGCAGTCTGGGAGACTCATGGCCTGAGATGAAGCTACAGTGGAGTCACAGGTGTCACAGCTGGAGTGTGCCACCCAGCTCTGCTCCCATGAAGGAGGCCCTTCTGCAGGAGACGTGAGTAGGCCACGTATGTGGTCATCAAATATGTGGTCATGATTGGTCCCCAAAGGTTGGTGTTTGGTTATGAAACACCTTTATTTTTCAATAGTTACACAACGTACGGGTCATTTTTCAGGCAGTCATGTCTTATACATACTTGGATTCCAGATATATTTACCATATGCCCACTAGACGGACCAAGTATATCATGCTAACAAATAAGGCATCTCCTGCTAGCAAATACCATTGTTGTGTTTCCCAGAAGGCTTCCTGATAAGATCATCAGATTTAACGTATATAAGCACAAGATGCCCAGTTAAATGTTGATTTCAGATAAACAAGGAGGGACTTACCTGGGGGTCCAGTGGTTAAGACTCTGCACTCCCCATGCAGGGGGCCTGGGTTCAATCCCTGGTTGGGAGTAAGATCCCATAAGCCACATGGCATGGCCAAAAAAAGAAAAAAAAAAAAAAGATAAACAAGGAATAAATTTTTAGTATAAGTGTATCCCATGCAATATTGGGGACATTTTCATACCAAAAAATAATTTACCTGAAAAATCAACTTTAACTGGGCAGCCTGTATTTCATCTGGCAACAATGCCATCTCCTGTTTATTAAGAAGTGAGGGTGCGTGGTCTTTCTTCCTTCCCAGGGCGCTCCCAGTAAAGGAAGAGAGTGGTTTGCAAGCCTGCTGCTAACACTTTTCTTCCTAGCAGGTATTTAGGAGGAGTTGGGGAAAGATGCTCTCTCTCTACCCATTCATTATCTGTGTTCCTTTCACCCAGCCATGAACACGCACAGACTGGGAAGTTTTTTTAACCACAGATAATTTAGGAAGAGTTTTGAGTGTGGGAAGGGCCTCTCTGGGAAGAAATACAATAGGAGACTGGGCAAGACATCCAGGGAGGCTGCTGACATGGGACATAGTCTGTTCTTCAAGCGCTGAGCATTTACAACCCCCTTGGGCTCCCTATTGTTTTTGAGCAAAACTTTTTCTTTGTTTTCACATTTTTCTTCTTCCTCCTCTCTGTGCAGAGTGACTTAAAGTTCAGAGCACATTGTAATGTGACATGAACAGAAAATACATGATCAGTTATGCATTAAGGCCTGTGCCCATCCATCAGAAGAGGCTAAATCAGTCAGAAAGGCCAAGTGCGGTTAACTGTGGGCCAGCATAGGCTAGGGTACTTGTGGTGACCCGTGACATAAATCCATTCTCAGTCTGACTTAAATAACTGAGAGAATTTATTGGTTCTCATAAATGAAAAAGAACAGCAGCAGGGTGGCCTTCAGGCAAGTCTTGATCAAGGTGTCATTTAATCTCTCTGTGAAACTCTAAGCTGAGTTTCTCTTAGCTTGATCCTCCTGGCATTGCCTACATCCTCACAGCGGCTGCAGTTCTGCAGTACACTTCCTAAGGTGATAGAACACAGCAAGGAAGAGGTGGAGGCTGGGTGTATACCCAGGGCATCTGAATCCAGAGTCTGAGCTCATAACCAATAGGCTGAACCCAGGCTGGATATTACGTACATTACATTTAAACAGCCACTGCCCTCCACTCAAAGGATCAGTAAGTAGAATGTTAAAGAAAATCAAATGTATCAGCTTCCTACATTTGAGGATCTCTTTCTTATAATATTGATCTAATTTCAGGGGTGATTTTGGCCAGTTCTTCAGCCTTTCAGTATTGGTTCAGGGAGTAGAAGGTTAAAGAAAATCAGATGTAGTATTTCTCTGCCTTTAGAGGATCTCCTTCCTAGAGTGTTCATATTAACAGCACAAGTGATTTTTGGTCCGTTCTTCAACCTTTCAATAAATTTCTTTTGGTTACTGAAATGTGGTAAGAGATTAACATGGGGATTGTAATGAGAACAACAGAATGAGAAATTTCATATACAGGGAAGGATTAATTATAAAGCTATTTTAACAATCTTTCCTGGAGCCTTTAGGAGAGAAACACTTGGGCTTGCCGTTGTAGGAAAAAATATATATTTGAGACTCATGCATATTTGTATTAAATCACATATAAGAGTAAACAGCAGATCAGTTTTTCTCTTGTTGGCTTAATACACCAGAAAATAAATATCCTATAAAGAAGAAAGAAAGGGTTTCTTTAATAAGAAAAGGTTTAAATATGCAAATTTTTTTTTTTTTTTTTTTTTCGGTACGCGGGCCTCTCACTGTTGTGACCTCTCCCGTTGCGGAGCACAGGCTCCGGACGCGCAGGCTCAGCGGCCATGGCTCATGGGCTCAGCTGCTCTGGACCAGGGCACGAACCCGTGTGCCTGCATCGGCAGGCGGACTCTCAACCACTGCGCCGCCAGGGAAGCCCTAGATATTGCATTTTTTACAAATCGAAGGTTTGTGACAACCCTGCGTTGAACAAGTCTATTGGTGCCACTTTTCCAAGAGCATTTGCTCACTTTGTGTCCCTGTGTCACATTTTGGTAATTCTGTGTTTCAAACTGTTGCATTATTGTTGCATTTATTATGATGATCTGTGAGCAGTGATCTTTGATGTAGCTAGTACGAAAGGACTGCCCTTGCTAAAGGCTCAGCCGATGGTTAGCACTTTTTAGCAGTAAGGTATTTTTAAATAAAGGTATGTACATGTTTTTTAAGACATATGCTATTGCACGCTTAACAGACTACAGTATGGTGTAGACATAACTTTTATATGCACTGGGAAACCAAAACATTTGTGTGACTCACTTTTTTGCAATATCCTCTTTATTGTATTTGCCTGGAACCGAACCCACAATATCTCCAAGGTCTGCCTGTATATACGCTGGACCCCAGAAGGGGTCCCTTTGGCAAGCAGTCTCCTAATAATTCAGAATCATCATAGTAGCCAACATTTAAAACTCTGAAACTTTCACATAAAAATCTGTATCTTTTGGTGTTGCTTGAAAAATCTGGCAAACAACGAGACCCATTTCAACCCGGCACAAAAATCACCTGCATCTAAGTAGGAGCTGTTTAAAACCTGAAATGATTACCTGATACATTTATAAAAACTGCCATCAGCCAGACTAGCTGTCCGGATCCACCATCAATGATTTCTATGCTAGCTTTGCCATCTTACCTACCATGCACAGATTATGCAGTGATGACTGGAAATTGGGAAATAAGGACATCACAGAGGTAAGCAGTTCAGATGAGGTCATACTGAAGTAGGTGGGCTTCTAATCCAATATGACTTCATTTATCTTCCCTCTGTCTCCTTGCAATGTAGGACTGTGCCCTAGAGCAGTGGTCCGCAACCTTTTCGGCACCAGGGACCGGTTTCGTGGAAGACAATTTTTCCACAGATGGGGCGGGGGCGTTGATGGTTCAGGCGGTAATGCGAGTGACGGGGAGCCATGGGGAGTGGCAGATGAAGCTTTGCGAACTCCCCTCTCACCTCCTGCTGTGCGGCCCCGTTCCTAAAGGCAGATGACCAGTATCTGTCTGCGGCCGGGGGGTGTTGGGGACCCCTGCCCTAGAGTGTGTTTAACTCGGTGTATTTCCAGAGTGATCTGTAGAAAAGTTCTTGAGATTTGATAAGATGGATTTTGCTCCCATGTCCTGGCTATTGTAAATAGTGCTACAACGAACATTGTGGTGCATGTCTCCGTTTGAATTATGGTTTTCTCAGGATATATGCCCAGTAGTGGGATTTTTTGTTTGTTTTTAATCTTTAGTAACAAGCGGAATGTTATTCATGTTTAGGAAATTCTCCCTCCCCTCACTTCTGAACATTGCTCTCTTCCAAAGCAAACAATGCCTAAGACATTTCAGATTTTCAAACGTAAGTTTTGTCTTAGTGCAGTCCTACACCCTCTGGTCTATGCAGGGGAGGAAACCTTTTCCCTTCTTCCCTTCTAGGTTCTTTGACTGGTCTGATCATTAAATTGACATGAAACAGCGTAACAGGAGAAGAACAAATTTAATTTCATACGTGGGGGAGTCCATAAAAATAAGAAACTCAAAGAAGTGACCAAAGCAGGCAGCTTTTGTACCTTTTCGACAAAGAAACAATAAAGTTGTGAAGAATTGACATGAAAAAAAATTAGGGCTTGGCATAGTAAATTAGTGAAGAAGTGACAAGGTTTGTTTATACCATCTTCTCAGCCTTGAATTCCCTGTTTCTGGTGATAAGGAGGTCTTTCCATCTCCCAGTTCAGGGAGGTACCTTTCATGTGGGAGATTTATTTCTTGCTTTTTGGGGGACAAAAGAGGGTCAGAGCATCCTTCTTACACCAGCCATTTCTTTAGTAACTTTAATTCAAAATAATCAATGTGCCCAAGTGGTCCACATTGGGGTGACATATTTTGCTCTTCTACATCTACTGTTTTGCTGTGTGGCCAAAAGGAAGCAGTATTCCAGGGCTACGACAAACATCGTCCTTAACACAATTAGCCTTAACATTTCAGCGGCAGATTTTTCCTCTGTGGACATGGAAGTTTTCAAGCATTGAACGGAGCTCTTTGTGCGCCTGTATATGAAATCATTGCTCATTCCCCAGGAAAAGCAAACTCTGAAAGCTTGGCCAATGTGGCTTTTCTGGATCAGCAAGCTCTTATAAATTGCAGGTTTTCAGAGGGAGGTTGGAGCCATTGGGGTTATCTGGGGAGGGTCGTCTGTTCGGGGGTATAGATATCCTCCATCCTGGATACCAGATGAGGTCTGAGGCACACAGTCTAATCCAGTATTAATTGTTTTGGAAGTAGTTTTTCTAGTGTATCAGTTTAGAACAGGCTTGTGTACTGAAGTCTACTCGTCCAAGTAATTCACCATCCAACTAAAATTACTTTCTTTCAAAATAGTATACTGTTTAAAGGTGGTTGTTAGTTACAAGGCACCCATTGGAGAGGCAGATAAGCCTCACAGAGCATTTCATTTCATGGGTAATACCACGTGGACACAATTCTTTGGGTGGAGATTCTAAGACCACCCATTTATACCCGCCCTAGTCCTCAGGTTGGCCGTTCTGCTAAAACTTCCACTCCAATTCTCTCTCCCCTCTTCCTTCCCCTTCCCTCCTGTGTCCACTTGGCTGTAGATGTTATTCTACAAAGTAGGGAGATTAACAATACATGGTCCTGAATTTATGATATGTATCAGGTTGGCCTCTTTCTTTTGTAACAGACAATCCAATTCAAAGTGGCTTAAACGAATAACAAAAAATTACATTTTGTGTTGCTAAAGTATTAATGGGCAGTTTGGCCTGCAGGTTCAGCTGGATCCAGGAGCTCATCAGAATAGAGTTTCTCTTAACCTCATTTCTTGCCTTCTGCTGTGTGTGTGCCATTGTCAGACAGGATGTTCCCTCATGGGGACAGTAGGGGCTGCCCGTCCCTCCAGGCTGACATGCAGCAGAAAAGAGCATATCATTTCTCAACAGGTCCCACCAAGCCCTGGGGTGCACGCTGGTTGCAGCTTGGGTAGGTGGGGGAGGGTCCTGGCTGGACTTTCTGGATGCAGCCCCTCTGAGGCAGCTGATGGCTCCTGTCCACAGAACAGACGTTGTACGTAGTTGCAAAGCAGCTGGGCAGGTATGATGTCCAGCCATCGCTGCATGATCTGTGGACCGTGGGTAAGATGGCACTGCTAGTGAAAGCACTTTTTACACATGCACCAGGTCATCGTTTCAGAGTTTTTGGATGCCGTCATTGGGGAAATAAGAAACTTGGTTAGCCTTTACTCCCCAAACCGACAGGACCTCAGCATGGATGGGCAGATGTCATCACCAAACAGCCCCCAGCTTGAGGTCTCCTAAAATGTGGACTGTTTGCGCTTCTTGCAAGATTTTAGGCAGCAGAAGGCTCATTTCCTGCAGGCCACTAACCTCGTGGGACTACAGGGCTGAAATGTCCATTCCCGAAACAACCACTGTGGCTGGAAGCATGTGGATGAGTCACCGGCCCAGCCCCTTCCTCGATTCGCATAGTGGCATTGTTCATGTCAAGAATTTGCAGGCCCAAGAGACGGTACTGAACATGGGAGGAGGGTGGGAGTGACAAGGGCAGCAAGGTGATATTACACCACAGCAATGCAGACGACTTCACGTGGAGTGTAAAGCATCCCGACTCTTCGATCTGGGCTTTCAGTGAGGCTGGATCCTCAGGCATGGGGCCATTTCCTCGGAGCCTGTTGAGTTGACTCCTGTCCCCACCGCGACCACTCCCTGTAGACCTGCAAGACGTGCCGTGTGCAGACGCCTGGTGAAGGAAGGGGTGGAGGGCCCGGTGTGCAGCTCCTGCTCTAGCCACCAGGTTCTGGGACAGAGGAACGGAGCCCTGGTAACGCACACAGGGGTCTTGTGGGCTAATAGCTGCCCTGGCTCCTTTCCTACCCTTCTGACCCCTCCCCTCTGCTCATCTTATTAGATTAGTAATAAATCCCTCTCATTATCTCATGAAGAATGGCTAAAAATATTATTTCTTTTTTTTAAAAAACTTTTTATTTTATACTGGAGTATAGCTGGTTAACAATATCGTGTTAGTTTCAGGTGTACAGCAAAGTGATTCAGTTACACATATACACGTATCTGTTCTTTTTCAAATTCTTTTCCTGTTTAGGTTGTTACATACTATTGAGCAGAGTTCCCTGTGCTGTACAGTAGGTCCCCGTTGTTTTATCCATTTTAAATAGAGCAGCGTGTACATGTCAATTCTAAACATCCCATCCCTCCCGCCACCCTTCTTAAAAACAATATTTCTGATTGTTTTACACTCAAAAGCTCTGTTTTCCCCTCAAATGGCCTCTGCATATATCTTTCAAGCATAGGGTTTCCTTCCTTACAGATCTGCCACCTGATGTTAAGGTGATGGACACTTCACTTTGTTTCACTTGCTCTCTGCCTTTTTTTATGCCTAGTTTCCCCTTCCTTTCCTGCATGATTTGAGTTGGGCCATTATTCTTTTCCTCCACTTACTGGTTTGGCCACTTTCCGTTCTGTTGCATTTTTTTAATGAGTGGCTGACGTTTCAACTTGTTATACCTAATTGTGAATATATCTTCTGAAGATAATTCATTGACTGTCAGGACTCTTATGAGGCGCTATGAAATCCTCCCAGAGGAAGAAGACTTGCTGGGGTTCCCCTGTGTTCCCAGCCATGTGCGAACCCCCTGTTTCTCTGAGACATATTCTTTTTTTTTTTTTTAACATCTTTATTGGGGTATAATTGCTTTACAATGGTGTGTTACTTTCTGCTTTATAACAAAGTGAATCAGTTATACATAAACATATGTTCCCATATCTCTCCCCTCTGCGTCTCCCTCCCTCCCACCCTCCCTATCCCACCCCTCTAGGTGGTCACAAAGCACCGAGCTGATCTCCCTGTGCTGTGTGGCTGCTTCCCACTAGCTATCTACCTTATGTTTGTTAGTGTATATATGTCTGAGACATATTCTTAGCTTCGTCCTTTGCTCCATTTCTAGTCCTCTTCTCGGCCATCCCAGCTGGCAAAGCTTGGCTCTGCTGCGGGCTTTCCTCAACACCCTCCACGTGATTGTTGATTTCAGAGCTGTTTTGGAACAGCTCCCTGTGCAAATACTTCCTTTGCTTCCTCTGAAACAAAGGCTTCAATTTATGACTTTCAATAAGCTGTGAAAATCTTAAAACTCAACCGTTTGCACGGCTATTTTTATAATAGCTTCTCTACTGTGTTTTTACAGCAGGGGGTGGTGGGGCATTCTGCTTTGTCTTCCATTTGAATAATTTCTGATAATCATGTGTTTTTTTGCCCCTAAATGCGGATGTTTCAGAACGTTGTATCGAAAATGACTTGCGTTAGAATGAAGCATCTAATGTTTGTCCAAAATTATGGTCTACTTCTTTGAGAATTGACATTCATTCTCCTGTTTCTGTGTTATTAATTTTGTATCTTGATGTGACACACTGTTTTTTTTTTTTTTTTTGGCTGCGTTGGGTCTTGTTTGCTGCCCACGGGCTTTCTCTGGTTGTGGCAAGTGGGGACTACTCTTCATTGCGGTGCGTGGGCTTCACATTGCGGTGGCTTCTCTTGTTGCGGAGCACAGGTTCTAGGCGCGCAGGCTTCAGTAGTTGTGGCACGAGGGCTCAGAAATTGTGGCTCACGGGCTCTAGAGCGCAGGCTCAGTAGTTGTGGCACATGGGCTTAGTCCCTCCGCGCCATGTGGGATCTTCCCGGACCAGGGCTTGAACCCGTGTCCCCTGTGTTGGCAGGTGGATTCTTAACCGCTGCACCACCAGGGAAGCCTGACATACTGTTGTTTGACCACTTGAAACAGTTTTGCAGCTGGTTTTGTTGGACTGGGTACAGGTCATAGGGTGATACTCTCTCACTGTCTGCAGAAATTTTATGGCTCTACTTTCTCTATCTTGCAATGATCCTTAACCTTTATTAGCCCAGATCAGTCACCTAACCAGGACAATAGAGGATAGGAAAATATAGCTTACTCTGTGGTGTTTCATGCTAGACCTGACACAGAGGGTCAGGCAGGTGGTTCATAGCTCTGTTCTAGAAGATACTTTCACACGATACAGAACTGATCCTTGAACAATCTGGGTTTGAACTGCGTGGGTCCACTTATACATGTGGGGTTTTTTTTTCAATAGTAAATACTTGAGTATTACACAATCCATGGTTGGTTGAATTTGTGGATACGGAGGGTCAACTAAAGTTAAACGTGGATTGGAGGGTCAGCACCCCTAACCCCTCATTCTTCAAGGGTCAACTATAGTTTGTTGTGGTCAGACCAGGTACTTCATTGGGTTTTGCTGTGTGGCCAGACTAGGAGGACAACCCCATTAAAAAGATGACCACAATCACTCCTTCCATAACTTTTTCTTATTTTTGCTTACTTACTTCACCCCTCTTGAAATTCTTTGAGTGCTATCCTGTTTTATTAGCAGCTGTTCACATTGCGGTGGCATCTCTTGTTGCGGAGCACGGGTTCTAGGCGCGCGGGCTTCAGTAGTTGTGGCACGAGGGCTCAGTAGTTGTGGCTCACGGGCTCTAGAGCACAGGCTCAGTAGTTGTTTGGAGATTTAAATTTGGAGATTTAAATATCTCCAAATCATCAAGACTAAGTTGCTTTTTCCCTGGTAGTGAACTGATGCAGATGTTACCCTGTGGGGTATTTGGTTAAAGAATCAATATTAAGTGTGGGCATTCTTTTCCATGTACCCTGACATCACTCCCCTGCAACCCCAGGGGGGAAGTTAAGAGGCAAAATTGACCATTCTACTTATTTTACTGAGAAAAGAATTCCCTTTTCATGTTCTTAATATCATGAGGGGTACGAGCCAGATCACTCCCACCCTGACCGTGGTAATGCAAACTACCCTATTTCCATCGCTGAAAAGGAGGCAATCTTAAAACCCTTTTGCCTATTACAAAATCGAATTATTTCTTTTGTTCAGTATAATCTTACACCTTTAGAAATCTTTTTGAACTATACGCTACTGAAAATTCCACAAATGTTCCCTTGACCCTCACAAATCTTTATCCTTTTGAAAATGTACAGTAAACATGTCAATAAGTACTATTATCAAATGCTTCTGATTATATATTTCCACAAAAGGATTCTAGCTTTTATCATTTTTCCATCAGAATTTCACTCCTTGAGGCTGGAAATATCAAACCCTGCATTAGAATATCAAAGCTTGTAAAAATATATCACCTCCTTATAAATTCTAGTTTTGAAAACTGCTGTGTATTAAAGGGAATGAATAGGATTTTGCATTGGGCCTTTGGATTATGCATGCATTTTACAGGTTGCTTCTTTTTCCTTTGAGACTTGAAGTGTAAGTAATCAATGTAGAAAGGAATTATTTAAAGTATTTCCCCCCAGCATCCAATTCTTTTATTAATTGAGATTTCTAAAGATGAAAAAGAGCATAAAGTAAAATGGAAATAATTATGTAGACGCCGTACATGCTTCATAGAAAAAGGAGGAGGAGAGACATGCTCTGCGTAGTGATCAGGTTTACCAAATAAAAATGCAGGACCGCCAGTTAAATTTGAATTTCAGATAATCAATAACTTTAATGTAAGTATATCCAAAGCAATATTTGGGACATACTTATACTAAAAATTCATAACCTATGTGAAATTCAAAATTAGTCAGATGTCCCTTATGTCACCTGGCAACCCTAGTTCTGAGATAGGTGATGGGGAGGGACGTGTAAGGAAGAGAAAAGAATGAGTGATATATTTCACATCTACAGGGATTCAACATAGGGAGACAACGTAGCTTGGTGAAAATGAGAATAAAAGCTACATTAATAAATCAGGACGGGCTCATGGAAAGATGCTCAACATTGCTAATCATCCAAACCACCATGAGACATCACCTCACGACGGCCAGAATGGCGATCATCAAAAAGAACACAAATAACAAATGCGGGAGAGGGTGTGGAGAAAAGGGAACCCTGCTGCACTGTGGCTGGGAATGTAAACTAGTGCAGCCACTATGGAGAACAGTATGGAGGTTCCATAAAAAAACTAAAAATAGAGCTACTGTATGATCCAGCAATCCCACTCTTGGGTATATATCCGAAAAAAACAAAGGTGCTAACTCCAAAAGATACATGTGCCCCAATGTTCACAGCAGCATTATTTACAATCACCAAGATATGGAAACAACCCAAGTGTTCATCAACAGATGAATGGATAAAGAAGATGTGGTGTACAGATACAATGGAACACTACTCAACCATAAAAAAGAATGAAAATTTGGGCTTCCCTGGTGGCGTAGTGGTTATGCAAAAAAAAAAAAAAAAAAAGAATGAAAATTTGACATTTGCAGCAACATGGATGGACTTGGAAGCATTAGGCTAAGTGAAATAAGTCAGAAAGTGAAAGGCAAACACTGTATGTTATCACTTATATGTGGAATCTAAAATATACAACGAACTAGTGGTTATAACAATAAAAAAAAGTAGACACCGATATAGAGAACCAACTAGTGGTTACCAGTGGGGAGGGAGTGGGATGTACAAAATACGGGGAGTAAGATAGGCTACAAGGATGTATTGTCCAACATAGGGAATATAGCCAATATTTTGTAATAACTGTAAGTGGAGTGTAACCTTTAAAGTTGCATTAAAAATAAAAATTATTTTAAAAATCAGGATAGAAAAAATAGTAGAATTAATGTCATAGGGTGATGATTGCATTTTAATCATTGCCTAACAGGTTCCTTCCCTGGGATAATCTTAGAGATCCTGATAGATGAACGAGTGGTGCCATCCTTGCCTAAGATAGGAGGTGAAAGGAGGAACATTGGATTCGGACTCAGGAATTCGTACAGCCTGAGCCCCATGTTGGCCACGTGCCCTACTTTGCTGGACCTCAATTGTCACACTTGGAAATGGAGCCAACAGCCTCTGTCTTGCCAACTTTCTAGCGATGTTCTGGGAATGAGATGCCTTGATGGATGTCTCTTTTAGAGACTGTCAGGGACTGCACGACCTTATTTGTATCTTTTAGATGCTAAGTCTGGAGGATCAGAGACCAGAGCTGTCTTCTTCACTGTCTCATCCATAGCTCCTAGTGAATACTTAGCACAGAGTCAGACTAAAACAAAAATTTATTGTAGGAGCAGATGAATATCAGTATATACATTGTTAAATTTAACCAGTGGTGTAGAAAACGGAAATGCACAATGTAATGCAAACGGCGGCTGTAACAGCAGATTAGGGGTGGAGACTAGCAGTTCCAGACCCTCCTGATTTCCCCAGATGTCAAGACAGCGCAAAATATTGTTAAAATAAGTAAGTCCTTAATTTTAGGAGTTACTAAAGAACTGTTCCACGAATAAAAAGTAATTCTGTTGAAAGAAAAAGGGTGATGTTATGGAAGAGAAACTGGAAGGGCACACACACAAGTTATGCAGGGAATATCCACCTCGTTGGATAGAACACTTTTTTATTCTCATCTTTCCTCTCTCAGTGGGGAGCTTTATTTGCATAACAAGACTCCAATCAACCATCAATGTGGCACAAACCAAAGGCATTTCAACCCCTTTTTGCTAGTTGATGATCGCATTGGCATTATGTAGGGTCCCAAGCATGAAAATGATCAACGTGTAATTAATTACTATTCATCATGGGATGAAATAGAAACCAACATGATTGAGACGTTTGTTCGCAGGAACTGAACAGTCCTTTTCCATTTAATAAAAAAGTGATCATTTTGAGCCTAATAAAGGCCTAAGCAGGGGCTTCCCTGGTGGCGCAGTGGTTAAGAATCCGCCTGCTAATGCAGGGGACACGGGTTCGATCCCTGGTCCGGGAAGATCCCACATGCTGCAGAGCAACTAAGCCCGTGCACCACAGCTACTGAGGCTGTGCTCTAAAGCCCGTGAGCCACAACTACTGAGTCTGTGCTGTAGAGCCCGTATGGCCATTCTTACCTAGATTAAAAAAAAATAAATAAAAACTAAGATTCCAGTGGACTCGCTTTTAAAAAAGTATTCATAGACTTCTCTCCTATTACAAAGTAAGCCACCAGTTTATTTAAATGATTTTAATTTCTCAGGGCTTTATCTTCTCTTTCCCCTGCACTCATTTCATGTATAGGGGAATGTTTGCTCTGTGAGACCTGTACCCAGGTTCTGGTACATACTGTATTTCCTAGACTCTTTTATACCTGGGGTGGGTAACTCATTCTAGGTATTTAAGCATATTTTCTGAAGACACCTAAGTTTTAACATGTGAAAGCGAGGTCAGGTAACAGTCATCTGTGATATCACTGGCTTCCTTGATTCCATATCTAGTCACTTAACTTTTCCTTTGAATTCAGCTCCTGACTCTCCCTGCATCTGTTTTTGTTTTAATTTTTAAAAATTTTATATTGGAGTATAGTTGATCTATAATGTTGTGTTAGTTTCAGGTGTACAGCACAGTGATTCAGTTATACATATACGTATATCCATTATTTTCAGATTCTTTTCCTGTTTAAGTTATTACAGAATATTGAGTCGAATTCCCTGTGTTATACTGTAGGTTCTTGTTTTTTATTTACTTTATATATAATAGTGTGTATATGTTAATCCCAAACTCCTAATTTATCCCTTTCCCGTTTGGTAACCATATAAGTTTGTTTTCTATGTCTGAGTCTGTGTCTGTTTTGTAAATAAGTTCATTTGTATCATCTTTTTAGAATCCACATACAAGTGATATCATATATTTGTCTTGCTTTGTCTGACCTCACTTAGTATGGTAATCTCTAGGTCCATCTATGTTGCTGCAAATGGCATTATTTCATTTTTTTATGGCTCAGTAATATTCCATTGTATACGTGTACCACATCTTCCTTATCCATTCGTCTGTCGACAGACATCTAGGTTGTTTCCATGTCTTGGCTACTGTGAAAAGTGCTGCAATGAACACTGGGGTGCATGTATCTTTTCAAATTATGGTTTTTCTCTAGATATATGCCCAGGAGTGGGATTGCTGGATCATATGGTAGCTCTAGCTTTAGTTTTTTAAGGAACCTCCATACCGTTCTCCATAGTGGTTGCTTCTTTTCCTTTTAAGATGCAAGAATTATGTCCTGGAACTGGGCTATTGTGATGTGGCCTCTTTACTGAACTTCTCACATTCATTTGCCTCTGTCCCAATTCATCTTTCATTTGCTACCCAATTAATTTCCCATCGCATGATAGATAGATCCAGTTCCTGAATTTTTCATCATCCCCTACTGAAACTCCATACCCATTAAACAGTAACTGCTCAGTTGGGGAAATCCACATTCCACAGAGATGGAGACTCATTACTCTAGCCCCCGGGAATGACTCACCATCTACTGTGAATCGCAGACATTGAGATAAAAGCCCTTTGAATTAACTGGTCCTTGGAAGCAGCATACCGGTTCCCAAATGGCCCCCGGTGGTCGGTTTAAATGACCTGGCCTCGGGGAATTAGTACATTTGGGGTACTTATCATTTGTATTTTACTTGCCCAAGAGTCCTTTCACATTTCGCACAAATGCCCATGCTCTGGTGAGTAAGGAAGGAGAGGCCGTAGAAATCCCCCATCCACACTTGGGAGGACCAAGGTCAAGGGCTCTCACCTCAGCATCACTAGAATCACCTGCAGGGTTTGGAAACCACTGATCAGCGGTTCTCAAAGTGCCTGACAGTCATTGGCCAGGGGAGGGGGGCTTTGAAAAGAACCGACCTCTGAGTCCCACCCCAGACAATGTGGTTGAATTGGTCTGTGGCAAGACCTGGGAGAGGGAGCGAGGGATGGAGAGAGAGAGAGAGAGAGAGAGAGAGAGAAGGATATGGAAGCGTTATATTTGATAACAAAAAAATACTTTTCCATTTTTGCAGTCAGCCAAAACTACTGCATTCGTTTAGTTTGGAGTGGAAATGTACTTAAATTTTTGTATATATTTTTATTAGATAATTATAAGCATTTGTTTTTGGCCAGGTAACTATTTTTAAAGACATAATACGGAGGGTAGACTATTATGTTTCGTTCTCTGATCCCAAGTTTCCAATACTCACCAAGCCCCATCTCCATGAATAGTGCTGTCCTAGGACCCATGACTGGAACCACATCGGCCCTTCATCCTCAAATTCACATCAAAAGTGCAGAGTAAAATTGTTTTTAATAGCTATTGCTGTTTGAAAATTTTTAATAGTTTATTTCATAATGATGATAGTGATTACTGAGAAGTATACTTGAGAGACCACAGTGATGTAATTACTTTACATCTTGTATCTCATATGGCCTCTCCAACCAGCCAGCGGACCTCTGTTTTATGCATGAGGAAATTGAAATTTCCTAAAAGATGACTTTCGCCTACTAGGTATCAGAGTCAGAAATGAAACTCAATTCTCTGACTCCAAAGCCATGCCGGTCACCAGTGAAGATGAATCCATTCAAGTGGCCTTTCCATGGGATGGGGGTGAGTAGGGGGGTGCTTGCAGGACTAGTTTGCCTGCGGCCCCCATTCCACAAGCGCCTCAGGTGAAGACCTTAAGCGTCGTCTACAAGGAAGGCTGTGACGACACAGGAGTCCCACCGGAGGATGGGAGAGAGGCGTCCGATGGTCACTAAACCATTTCAGGCTTCTGTCTCATTTGCCAAAAACAGATTGGCAGTGGCTGTAAGTTAACATTTTTATAAATGCCATAATTATCTTGTGACTAGTACCATTATGTCACAATGTTTCTGCCTGTGTTGACAGTATTTATTTAGAAAGTGTCAACATTTACAGTACTCCACAGTTTGTGTCAACTTGTGTTGGCATCTCTCTTTAAAAAAAAATGAAAGGAATCAGCTGGGCTTTTTTGGCCTTTACGGAGCACCCTCATGTTGTAAGTGAGTTGCTGCTGTTATGAAAAAAAAAACTGTGTAAATGATAAGGGATGTCAAGGAGAGGGGAAACTTCCATCAGGCAGAGTGATTATGGTCAAGGTCAATGTTAGTTCATCCAATGATAATTTTGTCTTTGTAATCAGACAAAAACACAAAACCCAGGAGAATTAACAAAGGGATCCCTAAAGCACCTCATCCTCTCTTGAAGACATGTTTTCTTCCATCCTGAGGCAGCGTCACCCTCAGGTGAGGTTTATGTTTTTATTTATCTTTTATTTATTATTTTATTTTTTGGCTGCATTGGGTCTTCATTGCTGCTTTCAGGCTTTCTCTAGTTGTGGCTCGCGGGCTCTAGAGCGCAGGCTCAGTAGTTGTGGCGCACAGGCTTAGTTGCTCCGCGGCATGTGGGATCTTCCCGGACCGGGGCTCGAACCTGTGTCTCCTGCTTTGGCAAGCGGATTCTTAACCACCAGGGAAGTCCCTGGTTACCTATTTTAGATGTAATCATGTGTATCTGTTAATCCCAACCTCCTAATTTATCCCTCCCCTCCCCCCGTTTCCCCTTTGGTAACCATAAGTTTGTCTTCTGTGTCAGTGGGTCTATTTCTGTTTTGTAAATACATTCCTTTGTATCATTTTCCAGAAGTGTTGTCTCTTAAGAGAGGACTTCAAGTTGAGGAGAGACCAGCCAAACATCCAGGAAACACAACACCCCGGGAACAGCCCTAGAGGTGAGTGGAGACCTCACACATTCTGGGATCTATATGGTTGCCCGCGGTCAGTGGAGGGGAAGGGGATGGGGTTGGATGCTTGGGCGGGTCGGTGTGGGGTGAGGGCTCCTGATATCAGGCAGAAACCAAATGAGGACAAACTTCGTTACCCCAGCACGGGTTTGGGGCTTTAGCCTGAGGGCAGTGACGAACTGCTGGAAAGTTTTCAGCAGGAGGTGGCCTAATTAGATTGCATTTCAGGAAGAGTTTCCCCTGCCTGCTTCTGTGCCTAGGCTCACGTTAGAGTCTGTATCGAACAACTTAATCTTTAATTACACATTCCATAAACAAAAAAACACCAAGCTCCATTGAAAGGGAACATTATCTTACATGGCACTAAAAAGCAAACACTGCATATGATAAAACACTGTGGATGGTAAGATGGATCTGAAATTAAGTGATACGAAACTGAAAAAGATGTCATGTAAGAATGTATGAAGTGCCCAGAGTCACTTAAGGCTTTGATGTCTTCCCAGTTTCTTTCTCCAGCGAGTCTGGGGGTTGTGTGAGTTCAGACCAGGCTTTACACTTCTATAAACGTGGCTTTAGAGGAGTATAAGCTTCATGACTTACTGACCTATTTTTCAATCAGCTATGCAGTAGGTGTTAAATGCATACAAGCGAACTGAACTAGAAGATACCCTCTCATTTGAAGGGAAGACCAGAAGTTCCGGTGTGTATGAGCTGTTTTCATCTTTTAAGAAATGGGCCATTTGGGAGAAAAACTACAAAGAAAATTTGTAAAAATTCACTGCATGAAAAATATCAAAGCCCTGCATGACATAAAGAATCATGCATTTCAAGCAGACTTGTGACAAATCAAAACAAAACAAAAACAAAACAGTCCCATCTGCCCATTTCCCACTCATCACCACCAACCCCCCTTATTTGGGGCCACATCACATGGCATGTGGGCTCTTCCCCAACCAGGGATCTGCAGTGGAAGTGTGGAGTCTCAACCACTGGACCGCCAGGGAAGTCCCTGCCCATTTTCCCTTGCTGGAGGCAAGCACTCTATTTTGCTACATTTGGGGCATTTACCTCTATAGTTCTAAGTAGTACGTTTTATTGAAACGTTCCTTTCTGTTCTGGTTCTTATTGACTTTATTAAAAGAAAATCCAGAGAACTTTATCTGTGAATACCAGGATTCACACCTGAAATGGGGGTAACGATCTCCACCTTGCACACACTAAAGGAAAGTTGTGGGAGTCACGTCAGTTAATGGAGGTGACAATGACTTCATATATTACATGTGACGCAAACGGAAAGTCTATTATTACTTGACTTCACACTAGACTATAGGTCCTAGGAGAATACTTAGCAAATGATAGGATTTCAGTAATGTGTGGCATGGATATACATAGTGTCCAAAACAAAACAGTCATGTAAAAACAGAAATTGTCGTGGTGGGTGTGTATCTGAATGTGCTATTGAAGATAATGCTGGTTGCTGTGACAAAGAGACCTAACACTATGATGGATACACGTAGTACCTTGATTGTGGTGATGGTGTTTTGGGTGTATGCATGTGCCCGCGCTCATCAAAACGCGTACATTAAATATGTGCATTTTTTGGGTATATCAGTTATACCCCAGTAAAGCTTTAAAAATCACCCTGAAAAAATAAACCGAAAAATATAAAATGGCTCAAACTCAGTAGAAGTTTATTTCTCACAGCTAGAGCCCTCCATGTGGTTTTTCTGAATCTTTGACTAGAACCCTTCAAAGCAGTAATCTGTTCCATGTGTGGCTCCGGCAACGTCAGCACAAAGCTTCTAAAGTGGACGTGAGGGACTCCCTGGCGGTCCAGGGGTTAGGACTCGGTACTTTCACTGCCGGGGCCCTGGTTCAATCCCTGGTCGAGAAACTAAGATCTTGCAAGCCACGTGGCGTGGCCAAAAAATAAATAAATAAATAAATAAAATGGATGTGATATCCCATGACAAGATGGAAAAAAAGAAAAAATAAGCAGAGCGGGCACATCTGCATCTTTAAGACACTTAGTATCTGCTTTTATATTGCCTAGTCAAGGTCTGGTCACATGACTCCATCTAGATGACGGGAAAGGGATGCTGGGAAATGTAGTTGTGGGATGAGCGACTGCTTCCAGCAAGAGCACCAGGAAGGCACATTTGATGAACAGGTAGCCATGCCGTCACTGTCTGTGTCTTCGCCAACCCAGGTATTCTGGTTCGGAGCCAATGCTCTGTTTGACCTTTTGATGCCTGTGTTAAATTGTGTGTGTGTGTGTGTGTAAAATGAAAAAACGATTCTTACTTTGTTTCAAAATATAAAGACATGCAGTGTTTTCCACATTGTGGGAAAGAATTTCTTTCTTCCTCTTTCCCTTTACTGAGATCTTCCCAATTCACATCCATGGACTGGTTGGGTGTTCTTGATGGGCAAGGATTCTACATATTCTTCCGACTGTCCAGTCAAACTCCATGCACGGAATTGGTACTCAGTAGCTATATTAGTAAATCAAAAATATTTAAAAATATGTGGGTATACTGATGAGACTTCTTTCTTTGTAAGCAGAAAGAAACCCACTTGGGTTAACTTAAGCCAAAGGTGATTTAATGGACAGAGATTAGGGGGTTCCTGGAACTAGTGGGAAGCTTGATACTGGCTCGGGAATGGCAGCTCAAGGCAGCCCAGGGAGACTGGGCGTGGGGACTTCATTAGTGCTTCCTTGGCACAAAGGGACTAGAAAACAAGGCACTTTTGGGGTGAAATGGAACACAAGCTATATTCAATTCTTTGTACCACTGTTCAAGGTGGGGAGAGGGGTGTAACTGGTCAAGCCTGACTCACAGAGACCAGCCGAATAGAATGCATCCGATGCTGAAAAAGAATTCTTATGCAAATAAATATGGGATTGTTAAGAAAGAGCAACTGATTCTGGGGGAACCACATGGAGAAATGAATACATAAGAAATGCCCAGCACATACAGTATAATTTTTTTTTTTTAATTTTCAACTCAAAGCACCTAGTCCTCTGGGGGTAAATATTATTTGCATTACAAGACTCCAATCCCTCACCGTTGAAGGGAAAGTCAAAGGAATTTTGACCTCCCTTTGCTCGTTGATTTTTCATATTAGCATTACTTGAGGTTGGGTAAACACATTACTACATCTCATTCTTAGTCCAAAGCTCAGAGACAGTTAACTCGCCATTACTATTGATTTGTCATAAATTGCTTCTTATGGGGGTGTAAGTAGGTACCATACAGATTAAGTCACTTGTTAGCAGAAGCTGAGATTAAGTTTCATCCACTTACGAGTTCATCACAGAAATGAAATTCAGTTACAGAAAACTCTCTCTCTGTCAATTGGTACACACACACACACACACACACACACACACACTTAGGGCAATATATTTTTATGTATATAGGGAAGCTAAAGGGAAGAAGTGATGTAGCATGTGCATAAAAATTCAATTCACATGTATAAAGAGAGAAAGGAGGTACTTTTGATGTTCTTTACCCTGCAACGTCTTAAAAAACAAACAAACAAACAAAAAACAGTTTAACACAAAAGCAAGAGGGGCCAGCCATCTTCATTCAGCCTCTGTTAATGCCAGCGGAGTCAACCACAAGATGCATGAAATACTCCATGACCAAAGAGGGATCGTAATTGAATGTTTCTGTCAACGGAGGCCAAATTCATCTGTGAAATCTCTCACGGTCTTCGTTCCAGCTGAAATGCCCGTATTGAAGGCAAAAGGCAATAAAGAGAACACCTTGCCCTTTCCCTGACCAGCTGAAAGACCTGATTCGTGAGTGCGTGGGACCAGCCTGAGTGGGTTCCTTAACTGCAGTCTTGGCACGTCACACGTCACTCCCATGTGACATCTAAGGGAAGCAGAAGTGCTTAGGGGAAGTACCAGTGTTACCGAACAAGTTCTGTAACAACTTGTTACCGAACAAGTCCGTGTGCCTGGCACATCGTGAGGCCAAACAAACTGAAATGTCAGTTTGGAGCAGAGAAAGGTTTATTGCAGGGCCAAACAAGGAGAACGGGTGCTTTTGAAACCGTGGAACTCCGACTGGGACTTGAACCAATGCACTGGGACTGAACCTACGGTCTTTTAACTGAGATCACACACCTGGTCTCAGGACTTAATGAAGTTCCGGTCTTGATGTCTCATTGCAGAAAGAATCCAGTGAGAGACAAAGTGATAGGTAAGAAGTGGATTTATTTAGAGAGAAATACACTCACAGAGTGTAGGCCATCTCAGAAGGCGAAAGTAGCGCCAGGGTATAGGGTTGTCAGTTTTTAGAGCAGTGGGTAATTTCATAGGCTAATGAGTGGGAGGCGTATCCCAGCTATTTTGGGCAAGGGGCGGGGATTTTCAGAAATTGGGCCACTGCCCACTTTTTTACCTTTATGGTCATCTTGGAACTGTCATGGCGCCTGTGGGTGTGTCATTTAGCTGATGTGTTACTATGAGCGTATACTGAGGCTCAAGGTCTAGTGGAAGTTGACTCGTCTGCCATCTTGGACCCATTTGGTTCTGATAAGTTTATGTTGTGTCCGAGGGCTACGTCCTTCTTCTTAAGGTTGTGCCCTGCCCCCTTCCCTCCTGTTTGAGTTTGTGCTCAAAAACCCCGAACTCCCCGATGGTTTGGGGAGAGTTTTTATAGGCAAAATTTGGGATGAGGGATGCAGGGTACGTGACTTTCTTCTGATTGGTTGGTGGTGAGGTAACAGGCGGTGCTCCAGGAAACTTGTGCTCAGCCTGAAGTTACCATCCCCCACCTGGGTGCGGCACTATTGTGTCCTGACTGCTCCTCCTTTGTCTCTGCATCCCCTCCCTTCCCTAATTAGCAACTGTTTGAACCTGCACTTTGGTACTCAGGGAAGGTATAGGCGGCTGAAGCCTACAAATAAGAAATGGGGCACTTGGAAAGGCTTTGGTGCCCAGGAGGGTCCCACAGGGTCCTGCTTGGTTTCAGCCTCAGACCCTACCTCCTTCTCCTTAGTCCAGAATATATACACATATGTGAAATAAAATTTATATTTTATGGCAAGACAAGAAAAGTTTAAACGTGAAAAATTCTTTTCTGCCCTTTGCCCTCTCCTCTCTCCTGCACTGTGCATTGTGTACCTGCATTAGGCATCGACCAAACCTCCCCCGTCAGATAAATACCTGCTCAACCATAAAGAACAACATTTTCCCAGCATCAACAAGACAGCTCCTTAAAAGACGACGTTCTGGGCTTCCCTGGTGGCGCAGTGGTTGAGAGTCCGCCTGCCGATGCAGGGGACGCGGGTTCGTGCCCCGGTCCGGGAAGATCCCACGTGCCGCGGAGCGGCTGGGCCCGTGAGCCATGGCCGCTGAGCCTGCGCGTCCGGAGCCTGTGCTCCGCAACGGGAGAGGCCACAACAGTGAGAGGCCCACGTACCGCAAAAAAAAAAAAAAAAAAAAAAAAAAGATGACATTCCTTCCTGATCTTGTAAGGGGTCACATGACCCACCACAATGGCAATTAGATCTGGATTACGTAAACTGTCAATATACGTCATTTGATATACAGCCGTCTGTCTCAAAAAAACTCATATAAACTATGTCTTGACTTCTAATGGGCGGAACAGTTCTCAGAGCTTTCTGAGATGCTCTTCCCGGGTTGTAACCCTCTAATTTGGCTCGAATAACACTTTCCAATTTTTTCTTAGATCGACTGATTAATTTTTCATTGACACATACCTCACCTTGCCTGGCTGTCTTTCAAGTTCCTCATCATTACGTGGATTCCCCGTGCACATGTTAATACCTTTGATCTTCTCCTGTTAATTTGCCTTATGTCGTTTTAATTGCCAGCCAAAAGAACTGAGTGGGAAAAGAGGGAAAATTTCTTTCCCCCATACACTCAAGCTTGAGCTGATTACATCCACGAGGCACCCTTGGCTTCTGTGCATGGGGTGGAGTGAAAGGTCTTTAGGCTGAGTCTGAAGAACTTTTGTTTCAACCAAATGGTTAGAACTTGCATTTGCTGGTGTTCACCATCTAAGAAATGATGGCATCTTTGTAGGTCATCGTGTCCTTGCAGAAGACGCCGCACCTAGAGAAGGCGCCAGGAGAGAGGAGGAGCCTGGCGTTCCTTGGTACGGCAGCCTTGCCCCTTATTTCTGTCTTGTCTGTAACTCTTGGAGGTGGCAAAAGCCAAAGACAACCTTGTGAGTAGCTTTGCTTTCCATATTGATTTACCTTCCTGGGAATGACGTCAGTGGGTACAGCTGACATTAACAAAAGAACAAGCCTTTGAAATACGCATCACTGTTATTAACTGAATCCACTTACTACGCAAGTATGCTTTTGGTTGATTTCGCTTGATATAATTAGGGTTTCTCAACCCTGGCTGCCTAGTGGCGTGAATAATCTTAGGAGCTTTTGAAAATAATCATGCCTGGGACTCAGCCCCAAAGACTCTGACTCAATTGTTGTGAGATGAGACCCAGTTGATGGATGACATTATTAAACAACTTCTAGGGTGATTATAATGTGCAGACAGAGCTGAGAATCACTGACCAACTTCTGTGATCTCTGCCAGGATGATGTATCATTTGGATTGGAATGTGTGTCAGGGCAGCTCCATGTCCTGACAGGCTACGGAGGATTTCTCGCACATTCAAGTGTGACAGTGACAGAAAATTTGAGATACACTCTGCTGTGACCATTTGTTATGAACACCAGCATTGCCCATTTTTCTTTCGAGACACGGCACAAGAATTAAGTTCCAGGAAGGCAGGGTTTCCGTCCACTTTGCTCACTGCTATAGTCCTGCCAGTCTGTCAGCTAATAGATGCTCAAGAAATCATAGTTAAATGATTTTAAATGCATAGCTAAATGCATACATAAACTTGCAATGTGGAGGGTTCCTTCTGCTCTTTGCCTGGCACGGGGTGCAGGGGTGACATGAATAAGTGGTGAGGCCATCTGTGCTCACCATGCAACCAGGTCCTCCCCCCAGCACGCGGGGAATGGCAGGTGATGGAGGCTGTGCCCGGGCATCAGGGCGTCGCCAAGGGCCCTGCTACGTGCTCCTCTCCGCCCCCGGGTGCAGTGCTCATGGCTTGTTAAACAGCTCCCCTGATGAATGTCATTGAAAGCTTCTCTCCTGCTTCATTTGAATAGAGGTTCGCATGTATCCCTCCGTACAGTGAATTTGAAATCCCACACTACCCTATGGGGAAATCCCACACTTCCCTATGGGGAAATCCCACACTACCCTATGGGGAAATCCCACACTACCCTATGGGGAAATCCCACACTACCCTATGGGGAAGTGATATTAGTCCAGGGTTGGGCTATGGACAGTTTGAACAATAAATCATTTTGCATTCTTTAATCCCTATCTTACTCTCCCACTGCATTTAGGGTAAAAATTTTTAATTAGTTTTTATTGGCATATAGTTGCTTTACAATGTTGTGTTAGTTTCTGCTGTACAGCAAAGTGAATCAGCTCTACATATACATATATTCCCTCTTTTTTGGATTTCCTCCCTATTTAGGTCACCACAGAGCGTGGAGTAGAGTTCCCTGTGCTATACAGCAGGTTCTCATTAGTTACCTATTTTATACATAGTATTAATAGTGCATATGTGTCAATCCCAATCTCCCAATTCATCCCACCCACCCTCCTTTCGCCCTTGGTATCCACCATACATTTATTCTCTACACCCGTGTCTCCATTTCTGCTTTGCAAATAAGGTCTTCTATACCATTTTTCTAGGTTCCACATATATGCGTTAATATACAATATTTGTTTTTCTCTTTCTCACTTACTTCACTCTGTACGACAGTCTCTAGGTCCATCCACGTCTCTGCAAATACCCAGTTTCGTTCCTTTTTGTAGCTGAGTAATATTCCAGTGTATATATGTACCACATCTTCTTCATCCATTCCTCTGCTGATGGACACTTAGGTCGCTTCCATGTCTTAGCTAATGCAATAGTGCTGCAGTGAACATTGGGGTGCATGTGTCTTTTTGAATTATGGTTTTCTCTGGGTATATGCCCAGTAGTGGGATTGCTGGGTCATATGGTAGTTCTATTTTTAGTTTTTTAAGGAACCTCTGTACTGTTCTCCATAGTGGCTGTATCAATTTACATTCCCACCAACAGTGCAAGAGGGTTCCCTTTTCTCCACACCCTCTCCAGCATTTGTTGTTTATAGATTTTTCTGACAATGGCCATTCTGACTGGTGTGAGGTGATACCTCATTATAGTTTTGATTTGCATTTCTCTAATAATTAGTGATGTTGAACATCTTTTCATGTGTTTTTTGGCCATCTGTATGTCTTCTTTGGAGAAATGTCTATTTAGGTCTTCTGCCCATTTTTGGATTGGTTTGTTTGTTTGTGTTTTTGGATATTGAGCTGCATGAGCTGTTTGTATATTTTGGAGATTAATCCTTTGTCAGTTGCTTCATTTGCAAATATTTTCTCCCATTCTGAGGGTTGTCTTTTCATCTTGTTTATAGTTTCCTTTGCTGTGCAAAAGCTTTTAAGTTTCATTAGGTCCCATTTGTTTATTAGGATACAATTTTTATACAAAGAATTGCATAAAGAATGTGTCCAAAAGGTACAAACTTCCAGTTATAAGAGAAATAATTTCAAGGGATGTAATGTGCAGTGTGGTGACTATAGTTATATTGTATCTTTGAAAGCCGCTAAGAGAGGAGACCTTAAAAGTTCTCATCACAAGAGAACAATTGTAACTATGTGAGATGCTGGATGTTAATTAAACTCATTGTGGTAATCATTTCACAATTTATACAAATATCAAACCATCACGTTGTACACCTGACATCCATACGACGTTATTTGTCAATTAAAAAAAAACAACGTGGCAGATGTTGTTGAAGGCTTTTGAGTGGAAAGGTGGTGTGGTCTGATTTATTATTTAAAACAAAAGACACGAGAGGGATCGGGAAGGCAACTAGGGGCTCTTTAACTGCCCACACAGGAGGAGATGGTGTGTGGACAAGGTTGGTGCCGAAGGAAGTGGTAAGATGTGGACAGATCTGCCGATTGGGAATGTGTAGGCTACTTTAGTAGCTGTGGTTCTGTCCCCACTGCTGTACATGGGTTGGACGATCGTCTGGATGATAGAGGTGGTAGATCTTTCTGGGTTGAATCTCCTTGGGGAGCCCTCAGGAACACGTGGCTTCTAGCAGATTAGCCCCAGATATTCCCAGCTTAGCCGAGCAGGTGGGCATGCCTGGGAAAATGGCTTCAGCTGATGAAAACTGGAGTGTGAACACACTGAACAGAGCCTAGCCATTCTCAAGTGTTGATAACTAGAAAATAATAAGGATAACCAGCTGCCTTGGGGTACCCAAAGGAGACCGTGTTTCCTAAAGCATGGTACCTCCACAAACTGTCTTTCTGAAACCAAACTCTTTAAAAATATTCGATGATAGTAATAGCCAGCATTTATAGATGGCCTCCTCTGTACCAGGCACAGTGCTTTAGTGTTCAGGGTGGAAAAAAGCGGTTACTGGATAATGCAACATCCATTATCTAACTCCCTTCTCCTTGATCATCTTTGAGTTGCAGTGGCCAGATTCTAGCCAATGAGGTACAAGTAGAACTCTTCCAGAGGATTTTGTAAAAAGCATTTGTTTTGCTAATAATCACCGCCTCCCTTCTGTCTTTCTTCTTCTTCCTGCTGTAGACACAGCTGTGATGTCTAGAGCTGCAGCAGCCATCTTGTGATTATGGGTCAAAGGACCAAAAATATCAAAACTTTTGGTCCAGACATCACTAAGCCCCTGAGTTAAAGTCATCTGTTCCTAGACATCTTGTCATATAAGGAAGATAAACCTGTTTATTATTTAAGTCACTGTGGTCAGGTTTTACTACCTGTAACCAAAAGCATTTCTTACGGATACACAAATGCTGTATCATTTTATCTTTAAATAGTGCCCCTTGTTACAGAGGACAATATTAACGTTATTTATGGTGGTTCAGCTAATAAGTAGTAGAACCACGTTCTGTGCCCAGATAAGACTAACCATTTCTATTTTGTCTTGTGGCTTTTCTGAAAAATATTAGCCTCAGAGAATAAGTTCTTAATATACCATGTTGTGGATTATTTAGAAAACTACTCTAAAATAAAATAGAAATTACCCTCCCAGAGATAACAGCTATAATTTGTTTGGAAAGGGCATCATTTCCTGTAATTTAAAATCACCTACGTGCACTCAACCCTCATGCCCTGCCTTACTATGTATTTTTATAACACTTACCACTTTCCAATATCCTTTATAATTTGCCTACTTTTGTTTATCACCCTGTTTTGCTGAAAGACCTGCTTTCAGCTTCAGGTTCAGAGAACTCACCAGCAAAATAACCACTCCACACTTTAGTAAGCAAGAAATAAGGAAATTTATTATATTAGTAGTAAGTTTAGAATAAGGACAAGTTATATATATATATATATATATGTATATATATATATACAGAGAGAGAGAGAAATAAATGTACATACGTCACCAAATTGGGACAAAAAAGCAGCATCACTAACCTGGGAGAATTTGCATCACCAAGTTGGGAGAAGAAGTAATACCTAGAGAGATAAAAGTACATACATTACCAGTTGGGGAAACACCACGTCCAGATCCAAGCAATGCTGGGAAGTCCCTGGAGCAGCATTCTGGAGTCACAGGATAAAATCCCTGCTTGCTCTGAACTTACAAGGTAATGAGAGGAGACAGACAGCAAACATGTGTTTAAATACCACACAATATGTCAAGTGATGAGTTTGGAGGAGGAAAATAATGCAGGGGTATTTGGGCAGATACCTGAAGGGGATGAAGGAACATCTGGATACTTGAGGGAAGAGCGTTCCAGACAGAGGGCACGGCAAGCATGAAGACACGCCGAGATGCTCTGGGTGGGCTTGTAAGAGTCTCTGTCTCCACACCAGGCAATGGACTAGATTGCTGAGGTACCGTCTCTGTGCTGTTGGGTTTTGCTGTTTGTGGTGATTAATTTGATCTGTCAGCTTGACCTGGCTAAGGGATGCCCACCTAGCGGGTAAAACATTATTTCTGGAAGAGATTAGCATTTGAATCGGTAGACTGAGTAAAGATAATTGTCCTCACCAGTGTGTGTGTGTGTACGCGGGATGCGGATGGGGGGTGAGGGCTTTGACAGCCAAAAGAGAATAAAAAGGCAGGGAAAGGGTAAACTTGCTCTCTACTTGAGCTGGGATGTTTATCTTCTTCTCTCTGGACCCAGATGGAACTATGACCTGGTTCTCCAGTTTGCATAGGGCAGATGCTGGGACTTCTCAGCCTCCACGATCACGTGATCCCATCCCTCATAATAGATCTCTTCCTGCGTATATCTATCTCTGTCCTCTGGGTTCTGTTTCCCTGGAGACCCCTGACGAATACACAGTTGGTTGGAGATCTTGCAATGGAGGGTAGGGGACCCAGAGATGAGGATGCCCTGGGTAGTGTGGACAATGTAAAGAGTCCCAGGAGGAGAGTCCAGGAGAACAGTGTGTGTGTGTGTGTGTGTGTGTGTGTGCGCGGGCGTGTGCACGTGCAATGCTGTTATTCTGACTTTCCCCGGAAGATATGCGTTAGCTCCCAGATCTGAAACCATCCAGGGCAATTTAAAAAGCATTATGGGGGGCTTCCCTGGCGGCACAGTGGTTGAGAGTCCACCTGCCGATGCAGAGGACACGGGTTCGTGCCCCGGTCCGGGAAGATCCCATATGCCGCAGAGCGGCTGCGCCCGTGAGCCACGGCCGCTGAGCCTGCGCGTCTGGAGCCTGTGCTCCGCAACGGGAGAGGCCACAACAGTGAGAGGCCCGCGTATCGCTAAAAAACAAACAAACAAACAAAAAAGGATTATGGGGAATTCCTTGGTGGACCAGTGATTAAGACTCTACATTTCCACTGCAGAGGGTACAGGTTCCATCCCTGGTTGGGGAACTAGGATCCTGCATGTGGCACGGTGTGACCAAAAAACCAAACCAAAACAACAAAAACAACTATAAGTAAAAAAAATTTTAAAAAGCATTGTGAGTTGATGAGTTTCTCACTCTTCCCTCCCCTACTCAGCAACCTCAAACAGGATGAGGGTGAGACGGGGTGAGAAAACTTTGAAAAGCCTTGTGGAGCGTGGGATTAGAATCCTTGGCGTGTCTGGAGAAGCTCTCCAGTTGACATCATCCTCAAAGAGCCCAAGATGACTACAGTCCTTTGCCTGAAGTCATCAGGTAATGCAAGGACACGACTGCAACTGTTCCTAAAGTCGCCTCCTTCAGAGTTGCTTTTTTTAATTCTGAGAGAGGCTCATTAACATGAAAATCTGCCATCTGCATTCGGTCAACCCGTCGATCCTGAACATATTATCTGAAACATTTTCTCTGTTACCGAGCTGTCATCTTGGGAATGAAAGAGATGAGGCGCTGAATGGGTTTTGATGGGCTCGGGAATCAGAAGAAAAGTCCAAATGATCTCAACTCACTTCTTTGACGGTGTTATGATTTGGGCTTCCTGGTAAAATCTTGGTTTGATTAATAGGAAAGTGTGTATGTCCCTAAGTGGCACTTCAGAAGAGAAGCGAGACATCCATGTATTTGAGTGTCATCCTTCTGTGACTCTGCCTGTGTAAGTGATGAATTCTAACGTATGACTGACTCTCAACGTGTGTGCCCTGGGTTGGGCATGGTGGGATGGGTGTTACTGCTATATTCATACTTTAGACCAGGACACAGGAGCGAGCAAGAGTCCTATCGTGCAAGTTTACAGGTGAAATTAGACGGCAGGGATTGGTATTTCCGTTTGCCACGCGGAGGGACCCTGATCACCGCTTTATGTTTGGAAAAGGGAAAAGACAATCCCCTTCATTGAGATACTGAATTTGGTTACTAACATGGGCCTGGGACAACCTTTGAAAAGTACTAGACGTCTCCCATGAAACGGCATCTGGGAAACACTTGGCAACTGCTGTCAGTGTAAATAATTCAGTGTTAACTGATTACAGACGTGCTTCTGAAACCGACATGCCACATGGAGTAATAGGATGGTGGTGTAATGGAAAGTGATGACGTGAGGATTATTATTCCTACCCCACCTCTGCGGGTTGTAGCAGAGAGAAGACCCGGGCTTCTTTTGATTCATCTATGAATCAGTCATGGACAGATGTTTAAAGAAATCCCATGTTCTGTGGTCTTTACACTCTGAGTAAGAATGGTACTGTTTTAATTTAATGATGACGTATTCCCTTTCTTTGGGAATCTGATTTTAATCAGCAATTTTTTTTTGCGGACTCTCAACCACTGCGCCACCAGGGAAGCCCAGAGAGGACATTTATCCAGGTCTGAAACCCACATAAGACATCATATATAATCATATCACTTTATCTCAAAAGACCGTCATTCTACTTGGGAGCAAGTATTTAAAAGAACATTAATTTCTAAGCATTTAAAATTTTACATGATTTTTGTTACCTTACTTCTAGAAACTTTAATAGACATAGAGACTTAGAATAAGCCCCTGGTCTGGGTGTGATTCAGCCTCTGAGAGATGAGGGTAAACCCTTTTTTCTAGGACTGTCACCTACCCCAGATTTCTCACCCCCTCCTTACATTAGAACTCATTAACCACAAAGAGACTCCCACAGACCTTTCTCTTCCCAGAACTGAACTACTGAACTCAGTGGTGTCGGGGTCCTTATACAAGTAACCAATTGCTTATTGTCTTCTCTGCCCTTAGCTTGTGAGCTCCTGTTCATTTTTAATTATTATTGTTTTATTATTGTCTCAGCATCTTTCTATAAGGCTGGACCTGACACACGGTAATATTTGAAAGTGGATTCATAAGGTCAAAGCACAATTATGCTGGAAAATTTGATGTGTCCCTGGAATCAATGAAAATGTAAATGCAAATAGAAAAAATGACTACGTACAACATGGGCATGTTTTTAAGCCAATTTATAATTTTCATTTGTGGTCAGCAGGCAGCTTAAACAGAAGTGAGTTCGAACAATATCATTTCTAGTTCCTTGCAAAGATTTCCGAATCAAAATCTCAGCTTTGTAACTGGTTAAAAAAATAGGCTCTCCTGTACCTGAAGGATATTTTTAAGAAATCCTCAATTCTACCCGACAGAGCCATGATCCATTCATTTTCTCCGCCTGCAGGAAGCCTTCCCTGACTGCTGCAGACTCTTCCTTCATCTTGGCTCCATTGGCAGACTATTCAGATGGGGAACACCCTGGATCATCTCAGGGTGTGAGCTCCAAGCCATTAGGGGCCCAGAAGATGATATAAGATATAAGTGGGGTTAGCCTTAGTGCTAGTTATTTTCTTAGCGTAACGGAGTAGGGACCCATGAGGCCTTCCCAGAATAGACACCGCCCCATGTCCTCCACCTGCCTTTTGCCTGTAGAAAATCTTTAGTCAAAGAAGAAATTTAATCAGAGAAGTGAGAACATGCAGAAAGAAAGGAAAACAGTCAAGCAAGACAAAATAATACTTTAGCCATTAAACAAAGTCAAGGACCTTTAGTTTTTCCTCAAGACTATAGATAAGGGCTTCCCTGGTGGCGCAGTGGTTGAGAGTCCGCCTGCCGATGCAGGGGACACGAGTTCGTGCCCCGGTCCGGGAAGATCCCACATGCTGCGGAGCGGCTGGGCCCGTGAGCCATGGCCGCTGAGCCTGCGCGTCCGGAGCCTGTGCTCCGCAACAGGAGAGGCCACAACAGTGAGAGGCCCGCGTACTGCAAAAAACAAAACAAAACAAAAAAAGGCTATAGATAATATTCTGAGCCATGGTCTTTGACCCGTTTTGCAGATACTGAAACCCGCACCAGGTGGAAGAAGTTAACTGTCGGCTGCCCACAAGCACATAGACCCCAGAGCGGTTGGAACCAGAAGGTTGATGATGCCGACTCCCAATTACCTCATCACCAGCCAATCAGAGGAAGGTCCATGAACTGACCGCGCCCTCTTTGAGCCATTGCTATAAAACTCCTCAGTAACCCCCTCCAGGTCAGGACGCACAATTTTGAGGGCATTAGCCCACTGTGGTCCCCTTTGCCTGGCAAAGCAATAAAGCTACTTCTTTATACTTCACCCAAAACTGTCTCCGAGGTTTAATTCGCCTCGGGTGTACAGAGGCCAAATTTTGGCATGTTAGTGCTAGTTATTTTCTATTATGTCACTTCATAATCTTATTCATAGCACTTATCTCTACCTGAAATGATTGTTTCTTTGCTAATTGTTTATTATCTTTTTCTTCCCGTTATGAGATAAGCTCCAAGAGAGAAGGGATCATATATGTCCTGTTCAGTGAAGTAATGCCGATGACAGGAACTGTTCCTGACTCCTAATAGGTCCTCAATAAATATATCTGTTGATGGAATGAATGAGGCCATAGTGCCTACACTATAATAAATATTCATGATTCCTTCTGAATGGCTGATGTTGCTTTATGCAAACACCTGTTCCGATGGCATTTTCCCTCAAATGATGCGGCAATAAATATTCTTGTGCCTGTAGTTTTGGTGGCTGGTGAAAATATGAGTTAGATATATTCCTGAAAGTAGATTGCTATGCACTGGAAAGTTTTTATAGATATCGTCAAAAGGCCTTCAAAAGGTTAAGCAGTTTGCATCCCCATCAGAAGGGTGCAAGAAGGCCTTTTTTTCCCAGGCCCTAAGCAAAACGGATAGTATCAATGTTTTGAGCTTTAGAAGGGGAGTTTGAAAGGATGGAAAGATGCTCTCCTGCTGGAGACCTTCCCTGGGTACAAATCTCAGGGGTATAATGTCAGGAACAGAGGAGGGTTCATATTGTCAAAACGTGTATGTGTCTGTGTGTGTGAGTAGGGGTAGGTGTGCAAGTGTGTGTGTATAAGTGTGTGTCTGTGTGTGTACGTATGTGTATCTGTGTGTGTGAGTGGGTGTAGGTGTGTAAGCGGGTGTCTGTGTGTGTAAGTAGGTGTAGGCGTGTAAGCGGGTGTCTGTGTACAACCGTGTGTGTTTGTCTGTGTGTGTAAGTAGGTGTAGGTGCATAAGCGAGTGTGTGTGTCTGTGTATAAGCATGTGTCTGTGTGTGTAAATAGGTGTAGGTGTGTAAGCAGGTTTCTGTGTGGGTGTGTAAGTAGGTGTGTAAGTGGGTGTCTGTGTGTGTATAAGCGTGTGTCTGTGTAAGTATGTGTCGGTGTGTGAGTATCTGTGTGTGTCTGTGTATAAGTGTCTGTGTGTGTGTTTGAAAAGACTAAGTTGCTGCTCGAAAGACTTGGAAGCTCCAGGAAGTGTCACATTGACTCTAAATGAACTTCCTCAGGCGAGGGTGGGAGTTCGTGTGGGATGGAAACTTCCGAACTTCCTTAGGACTCAAGGTTTGCCAAGCCCCCATTAGCCTGGGAACAAGTAAGAGAAACCAAGGACCTCATTTTCCTGGACATGGTTCTGTGACAGCCGGGAAATGAAGGAAGGTTCTTCCAAGTGTAGGGGCAGCTAGGAAAACATTTTAAAAGCATAACACCTTGTTATTTAAACCTGGAATCAAAACCTCTGGCAAAGTCGGTTGGGAGGCAGATTTGCCATGGAATTTGATGTTCGGTGCAACTTTGATAGTCGTAATAGTGAGCTATAAATAGATGAATCCAATCTCACTTGATGTGCCCGTTTTCGAATAGCAGTTTTGCCATAAAGGTAATAATTCACTCACAGTGGTAGAGCTCTAAGACGTGCAGATTCAGTCATTACAGTGGTAACGCCACTTTGACTAATAATCAGATACACCTGCCACTCTTTATGAGGATCAAATGAGAATTATGCAAATTTTGAATTATTTTCCATTTCCAGGAGTGCACTCACCTCAGAAAATAGCCCTGCTCTGTGTTAAAAGCAGGCCACGACACAAAAGCCTTGGTACTCCCTGCCACAGATAAACACTGAATGGTTGCAAAAAGCCTTGGCTCATTGCAAAAAGATGAAGCAGTTAGAGGTAGGTGGATTATTTTCAAATCCTCCTAACAGAATAGATTTTTACTGAGTACTTAATATGCAAGTACTCTCTGTTAGGATCTCTGTTAAATGCTTGTAAGCATTTATCTGAATTAACGCCAATGATGATCCTAGAGGTGGGAAAAGTTACTTTCCCCATTTTACTGGTGAGGACACTGAGCCTTAAAGATGGCAAAAGCAATGTTTCTTTCTTTTTTAAAAATTTTTATTTTATATTTGAGTATAATTGATTAACAATGTTGGGTTAGTTTCTGTTGTAAAGTGATTCAGTTATACATATATATGTATCTATTCTAGCAATTTTTCTACACTTATACTGTCAGTGAGTCATAGAGCCAGTTCTTGAAGTGACCCAAGGAAAATCTACCTAATACCTTCTCCTCAAAAGAACAAAACCCTGGGGCTTCCCTGGTGGCGCAGTGGTTGAGAGTCCGCCTGCCGATGCAGGGGACGCGGGTTCGTGCCCCGGTCCGGGAAGATCCCACGTGCCGCGGAGTGGCTGGGCCCGTGAGCCATGGCCGCTGAGCCTGTGCGTCCGGAGCCTGTGCTCCGCAACGGGAGAGGCCACGACAGTGAGAGGCCCGCGTACCGCAAAAAAAAAAAAAAAAGAACAAAACCCTGAAGCCTCTATGAGGGAAGGAAAGTAAGCGCTACCCCACCTCCACCCCAGGGAACGGGTGAAGACTCTTTGTACTGGGAAAAGCATCAAAGAAAATTCCTCTCCTCTACTTCCCCAAAGCCCTCCCTTCCAACACCACGGCATTGCGTGTCAGGTCTGGAACCGATGCTTTCCTGCAGGCTGGGGGTAGGTCAGCCCCAGTGGGACCAGACGGAGGCAGAGTAGGGAAGGGCTATTTCACCTCAAGAAAGAGAGAGATGGCGAAAGCAGGGAATCAAGTGCTCATCGTAAGCGGTTGTCAGAAGAGGAAATTGGAGAAAAATTTGGGGCTGCCTTGCGATCTAAATTGAAAGCTGGGAGGAATGTAGCCGGAGAAATAAGAAACAGGACATCCAAGGGCCAGACAAATAGTTCTCTTTCTATTGTTTTCCTCTGTTATGAAAATAAATAAAATGCTGAAGCAATTTAAGAAACAATTTCCTTTCTTTGGAGCAAAACTCTAGCTTGGCTCAGAAATATTGCTTTTATCGTCTTCCCACTGTTTCCAACGCTACAAGAACTGTTTACTAGAGTGCTATTAAAATGAGATGGGGGGCTTCCCTGGTGGCGCAGTGGTTGAGAATCTGCCTGCTAATGCAGGCGACACGGGTTCGAGCCCTGATCTGGGAGGATCCCACATGCCGCGGAGCAACTGGGCCCGTGAGCCACAACTACTGAGCCTGCGCGTCTGGAGCCTGTGCTCCGCCACAAGAGAGGCCGCGATACTGAGAGGCCCGTGCACCGCGGTGAAGAGTGGCCCCCGCTCGCCACAACTGGAGAAAGCCCGTGCACAGAAACGAAGGCCCAACACAGCCAAAAATTAATTAATAAACTCCTAGCCCTAACATCTTAAAATAAAAATGAGATGGGACGTTTTTATTTGTCCGCAAGTTTATACACGAGAGCCAAGACTTTGGATGCGTGTGTCTGGAGGGGAGGGGAGGGGTGTACCTAAACGCACAGTTTAAAGTAAAGAGAGAGAGAGAGAAAGCAAACCCGCTTCTTCCTCCGTGTACTCAGACCTGCAGTCTCTGAAGGAGTGAAAGCATGGATGCCCTGACTGGATGGCTTGCCTCTCTTCTGAACAGTAGGGTAAAACAATCTCTAGCCCAGGCTGGGGGGCTGTCACTCCTTGGATATCTCAGTCCTGGTCTTGGTGTTTGTGTTTAAACACCAAGTTCAAGGAACTGAGTATTTAACTGAGGAGGAGACAAGAAAGCAAGCTCCTGGATCACTGGTTTGAAGTATATCCGTGGGTCCTACAGATGCATCTCATCCTTCCTACTCCGGGTGGGCAAAGACTGCCCCTGTCTCTACTATAGTTGCATCTCAGGCGTGAGAAAGGATGAAGGGAGTTGGATACCCTCTGTGTGCTGACGGATGCTGTATTTCACACAAGGCTGGAATAATCCTTTCCTTTGTATGAAAAGGGGATGCTAAAAATGTCAATTTCTCATTCGTCAACGCCATAATTGCTTAATTCCGATGAATAGCAATGGAAAGGGGAAATTTTGCACCTGTGATTTAATCAAGGTTCCAACTGCCTTATCCCACCAAGTGTTGATATATTTTGCCAAGTTTCTTCATTAGGCCAAATGTTTAGAGAACTCCGCCTCCCAAGTATTTCCCCAGAGTTAAGAGTTCCACCTGTTATGATTGAAGGGTCATTTCAATAAGAGCAACTTTTTTCCGTCACAACTTTTCATTTACTCTGTGTCCCGTCCCCGAATAGCATTACTTTCATGAGGACAAAATGCCTCTGTAATTAGATGGTCAATGGCTAGCATTTCAGATTAAATCCAAAGTCCACCCACCTCAAATAACAATGACTTCATTAAAATGGTATATTTTCATTCCATTTGATAACATAATATAATGTATTTGGTAACAACCGACTTTAAGATGAGGTATTGAATTAAGGTCCTTCAAATACCATTGGGATAAGACCCTAATGCACCACTCATGATTTTTATATCGAGGAGGGGTTACATCAGGGTTGGGGTGTGTGTGTGTGTAAATTGTCCCTTCTCTGCAGCCACTGGGATCTTGATGGGACAGAGGAGCTGACAGTTTTACATACGTCAGTTATCGGGTGGTTCTAGAGGGGGAGGGCAGCTTTGAGGCTAAGCTTCAGGGAATTCCTGAGAACTTGCTCGGCTCCAAAGTGAGTTTGAAAGAAAATGAATTACCTTTACAGACCTACTCACACTGAAAATGGTGACTGGTGTCTGTGACACCACAGTCCCTAAGGAGACAAGTTCAGAAGTTGTATGACCCACGATTGACATGCAGTTGGCAAGCTGTCCACGAATGTCTTTACATCCTGTGCATTCTCTAGAGTTTTCCAAAGAGTGGGTATGGCTGCAGTTGACATAGTCAATGATGACTCCATCAAATTGGCCGATGAAAACCCTTGGTAAAAATAGTGATGATGTGCTGGAAGTGGAACAGTGGTCCTCTGAGGATGGGTGTCCAGCCACAAGAAGGGACAGCCTCCTGGGAAGCTGGATCTTACAGCTGCTGTGTCCCTGTCTCTCTCTGTCAGCCTGGACAGCTGGGTGGCTGTGCTGACCTTGGAGAATCCTCCCGTGTCTTTCCTCTGCAGCTCACAACGGCCATGTCGGTCCATGTGTAGCAGCTGCACTTGATGCCTGTCTGAGGTGCCCATTCTCTGCCTTGTGGGTCAGTCAGGGTCACTGTCTGTGGAAGAAGAAGACAGGAAGTGCCAGTTATGGGAATGTCTTCTGTACAGTAAGATCTGCAGCTCTCGTGCTTTCTTCAGTATCTCTGCAATGCTGACAGCAGACCATGCCCTGTCTGTACCTTTGAGACCCAGCCCCTTTACAAATAAACAGCTTGTGAGCATTTGGGCTCCTTTCCAGCATTCTCTCATGATTTAAAATATTCTGACTCTGACCGACAAAGTTTGCATAAGGAGATGGGGGGGAGAGGTAGACGGGGCGGGTTGCGGGAAGAGAGAGAAGAGAGAGGTCTCTAATATTTATTTTAAAATCTTTAGTATTCTTTAGGGTAGGAACCATAGGAGACCAGCAGCTAATGCACAGGCCAGTTCATATTTTTGTCTTCAGGAGACCTCTGCATTATTTCTGTTTTCTAAGAAGCCCTGTGAGCTGTGCCTGCAATTTCACCCCAGTCTGGGGCTGCTATTAAATTAGCAGCCACTGAGCCCCAAGCAGAAGAAAATGCCCTACAGTCCCTGAAGAGCTGACATCTTTTGAGAATCCTCTGGCGATCCAGTGGTTAGGACTCGGTGCTTTCACGCCTGGGACCCAGGTTCAGTCCCTGGTCAGGGAACTAAGATCCCACAAGCCACGCGGTGAGGCCGGAAAAAAAAAAAAAAAAAAAAAAAAGTTGACATCTTTTCCTCCAGAGCCAGACCCACAGTCACGTTCACAGCTCTGCTTTGGCAGTAAAGCTCAGTAAACACATCCCAACATCCTTTCTGCTAAGTTCAAAGTGTTGACATATCTTAGCAGACTTTGGTCTGTGTAGAAGCAGAATGTCAGTTTTCTCTTTAGAGCATTAGAAACCAAAATGAATTTGAGCTGTTTTGCAGGGTGGGAGGGGTGGCGAGGATAGTCTGACTTTCTTTTAACATTTATTTCACCCCAAGGAGCATTTTCGTGCTTCTGGGAAAGTGCTTGGATTGATCTCTGAGAGGGAAGACACAGCATGTCCTTAATTTGACCGTTTTAGGACCAGTTAAGGTTCCCTGCTCTCAGCCAGCAGTGCAGTTGGTGAGCCCGCAAAAGACACTTCATTCCATCCCGTGTGACGCTGTAATGGTGCAGGTGAGTGCACGAAGCATCTTTTCTGAAAATGCAAATCCCCAGGGAGTGGTGAGCACACTGGAAACACGAACTCTGGCCATTTGGGAGAGGATTATCAGATCCTTGATAGAGAGCTTTCCAAAAGAGGGAGGTTATAAAGACTGAGATCCACCCATGATGCATCTGTAGATTTTTCTTTCTTTTCCTTTTTCTTTTGTTTCCGTCAAGGGATTTTATTTTCTGTAGCAAAGCAGAGGGCACGAGAATGGATGTTTGGGAGATGCAGAAATAGGATAGAGACTCAAAATAAAGTGAGAAGGAAAGAATCGATCATTCACGCAGTCAGGACAACCAGGATTTCCAATGAGAGGAAAAAACAGTGAGAATGGATGGGCAGGTTTTCTTCCTCTGATCCACGCAAGATGGATGGTACCCGGGCTATTCTGCAGTCCGCAAAAAGTCATAGTTGTGATATACAATATTTTACCAAGAGCAATGATACTGAGGTTTAAAGTCAGGGGGAAAAAAAATCTTGCGATAGTAAACACTCTTGGTGAGCTAAAGCCAATAGTGTGCGGAGATGCAGCCACTTTGGAAGCAGAAGTGGGTTTGGTGGTGTCCCGGAAAGCTAAACCTACCCTTGCCTTCGAGCCCAACATCTTTGCTCCTAGGTGTACACGCAAGGGAAACACGTGCCTATATCCAACAGAAGACATGGCTATAAATTTCCATTGCGGTTTTATTAATAATAACCCAACCTGGAAACAACACAATGTATATTCATATAATGGAATACTAGACAGCAACCAAAAGCATAAACTTTCACTTCTGGGCAAGATAGAGTAACACGAACTGGATTCCCACCTCCTCCCCACCTAAAAAACGACGGCAAAAGAAAATAGAACATGTGAAACAACATTTTTAAAGGCATCAGACCACAGAAGAGAGCATCCCTGAGACACAGGAGACAGGTGAGGTGAGAGCTATGATCTCACTGGCTCAGGGCCTTGAGAGAGTTTTCTGGCCACGGTGCAAGGAAGGGTATTCAGGTGGAGCCTGTGGAAGTCTTGACTTGAGGGATGGAGTTGAGATTCCCCGGGGACAAGGCGGCTTGAGTTCACAGGGTATCAAAGAGAGGACAGCTCCGAGGGAGGGGGGCCTGGAGATCTGCAGAGGGTTTTCCGGGAGCCTTCAGCAGAGAGCTCATCAGCCTGTGCGTCTCAGCAGCTCCCCGAGGCAGAGGAACAGAACCATCTGGAAAGAGTTGTGAACAATTCCACTGCTGAGACAGGCTGGGAATAGTCCCTTCTGAGAACTTGGGGTGGAAATTCTTCATGTACCCCCATGGCACGGAAATAAGCCTGAGTACACTGATCGGGTCACACTTACCAACACTGGATACGCAGTCCTCTCACCCGGAGAGCTTCACAAGCCAGGGGTGCTCAGCTCCCAACCCAGACCAATTCGTCAGACTCTCTGGGGGAAGGCCCGCTAACTCCCCACGTGATTCCTACACCCAGCCAGTGTGGAGACCCACCACTCTAGGGCATTCTTCCCTGCACGGGTGGTGACAGAACAGGTGAGGCCACCTGAGTCCACACCCTTTCCTTATTGCTGTTTGCTGTGCTTAAAATCACTGGGTTGGACAAGAAGCCTGTGATGAGCCTTGAGGTCCTTCTGACCAATTCTGCTGCAGACCACGTGTGTCGTGCTCCCCAGGGCCATTCGTCTCGGAGACATCGCCTTCCTTGTGTTCCTCTCTGCTTGTGCCTCTGGTTGAAATGAACATGGCCACGTATGGCTTTAATTTACTTCGCACCAGATCCATTTGCCTGTGCTAACCTAAGGTCACAGGTCCCGGGAAGATAGTAGGTTTTTCAGCAACTTGATGGGCAAGACCAGAGGGCGACAGGGAGTGAACCAATCTGGATCCTCAGTCTCTAGGAACAAGAGATTTTCGGTTTATCCCAAGGGGCAGAGGGCTGAGGAGTGAGGGCTTTTACTACTCAAAGGAGACCCGGTTGAATTATGACAATCTGACAACTAATAATCTACCGCTAATAGCAATGTAACCTGATATATGTCAATATACATCAGTAAATCAATAACCTGACATAAGGCCATCTGGAGGTCTGATGCGACCTCTCCACCTGGATCCCTCTGTGTTATCTTAGTTTCTCCTCAAATCACTCCAGTTGCAAAGTCCCACCCTCTCAGACTCCACAGCAAATCGACTCATAACAGAAATGTACTGGGGGGAGCGATAAATTAGGAGTTTGGGATTAACATATACACACTACTATATATAAAATACATAACCAACGAGGACCTACTGTAGAGCACAGGCAACTCTACTCAATACCCTGTAATGACCTATATGGGAAAAGAATCTGAAGAAGAGTGGATAATATGTACATGTATCACTGAATCACTTTGCTGTACACCTGAAACTAACACAACACTGTAAATCCACTATACTCCAATATAAACTAACATTAAATAAAAAAAAAAAAGAATATTGAAGATTTGGGTAGTTACCCGAATTTGATTAAATGGTACAGAATTCCCCTGATTTCTAGCTTCACTTTATCTCCCATCTCATCTCTACCTCTCAGCTCCACCTCAGAGGTTCTCGCCTTCCCCCACCCAAGGTGCTCCAAATTCTCCAGTTACATGAATATCCTCCCCTCAGGAAGAAATTTGGGCCTTAGATGCCTGTCGTACACAAAGACGTTGGATTAATGTCACCCTTTCACATAAAAACAATATTCCTCTTAAGAAAAATGATTATCTAGGGCTCTCCTGGTGGCACAGTGGTTGAGAGTCCGCCTGCCGATGCAGGGGACACGGGTTCGTGCCCCGGTCCGGGAAGATCCCACGTGCCGCGGAGCGGCTGGGCCCGTGAGCCATGGCCGCTGAGCCTGCGCGTCCGGAGCCTGTGCTCAGCAACGGGAGAGGCCACAACAGGGAGAGGCTCGCGTACCGCAAAAAAAAAAAAAAGAAAAATGATTATCTAGAATGTCTTCAATCTCATTACTATAATAAGAAAAACTGGCAGTGATAGTAACAGCTAATGTTTACTGAGTGCTTTCCAAGTGCCAGGCATTGTTCTAAGAATCTGGGATTAATAATTCCTAGAATCCTCATCGTACCTCTCAGAGGGAGGTGCTGTGTTTAATAGACTTTGTTTTAGAACAGCTTTAGACTTACAGAAAAATTGTAAGGATAGCACAGAGAGTTCCCATAGACCCTGCCTCAGTTTCCTCTACCTTGCATAGTACTGGTACCATATATTTGTTGCAATTAATGACCCAATGTTGATACATTATTATTAGCTAAAGTCCAGTGTTTATTCTGATTGCCTAAGTTTTCAGCTAATGTCCTTTTGCTGCTCCATGACCCCATCCAGGATGTCACATTACACATACTTGTCAGGTCTCCGTGGCCTCCTCTTGGCTGTGGGAGTTTCTCAGATTTTCTTACCTTTTTTTAAGGGTGAATATTCATAGTTTTTAACTGAGGTATAGTTTATTTACAACATTATATTAATTTCAGGTGTACAACATAGTGATTCAATAGTTTTATAGATTATGCTCTATTTATAGTTATTATAAAATATATCTTTGTAGCTTATTTATTTTATACATAGTAGCTTGTACGTCTTCATCCTCTCCCCCTATCTGACCCCTCCCCCTTCCCTCTCCCCACTGGTAACCACTAGTTTGTTCTCTATATCTGTAAGTCAGTTTCTGTTTTGTTGTATTTATTTTTTTAAAATCTATTCTTTTATTTCTTTTGGCCTCACTGCACTGCATGCAGGATCTTAGCTCCCTGACCAGGGATCGAACCTGTGCCCCCTGCAGCGGAAGCACGGAGTCCTAACCACCGGACTGCCAGGGAATTCCCCTATATTCATTTTTAAAAACTGAAGTATAGTTGATTTACAATGTCGTGATACTTTCTGGTGTACAGCAAAGTGATTTCGTTATACATATATATACATATTCTTTTTCATATTCCTTTCTGTTATGGTTTATTACAGGATATTGACTATAGTTCCCTGTGCTCTCCAGTAGGACCTTGTTTATCTATTTTATATATGGTGGTTTTTATCTGCTTATCCCAAACTCTTAATTTATTCTCCTCCACCCTCTTTCCCCTTTGGTAACTGTAAGTTCATTTTCCATGTCTGTTTCAGACTTTCTTATTTCTGATGACTTTGATGGTTTTGAGATATACTCCTCGGTATTTTGCAGGATACCCCAGGGCTGGAACTTGTCTGATGTTTTTTCTCATGTTTGCACATGGGGTTATAGATTTTGGGGAAGGAGACCACAGAGGTAAGGCGTCATCTGCTACCATGTCATACCAAGGGTACGCGCCACCAACGCGACTTATCATATGAGCTGACCTTGATCACCTTGCTGGGCTCCACGCTGTAAATTACTTGTATTCCCCCTTTTCCACCCTGTCCTCCTTGGAAGGAAATCACTATGTGTAGCCCACACGGAAGGAGTGGGGTGGGAGATGCAGGTCATATTCATCCTCCTTGAGGGCAGAATGTCTACATAAGTTAGTTGGAATTCTCGTTGCATGGAAAATTTTCTCTTCACCCCATTTATTAATTTAGTCATCATTTATTTATATCAGTATAGACTCATGGACAGTTATTTTATGCTTGGCGTTATAATCCAATACTGCTTCATTTATTTATTTATCTTTGCTCCAAGTGTTCCAACTTTGCCCACTGGAAGCTCTTTCAGTTGGCTCCTGTGTTCCAGTGACAAACCACCATCAATGTGGATTTTTTTAAATGCATTTCCTTCGTTTCTGGCACTTTAAGATGTTCCAGACTCATCTTGTGTATTTCATGCCCCAGTCCTAGCATCAGCCTTTCTCAAAAGAACCCTGGTTCCTTGTGCTGGACGATGATATTAGAAACCAAGATCTAGATGCTAGGCGTGCTCACGGCTACTGGATGTCAGTGTTTTTAAGCCCTTTCAGCTGCCGAAGCAAGGAGATATATGTAGGTATACTAACCCTTGTATATCTAACACATATCTATAAATATTTCAATCTGTGGCTGTCTGTATCTATGTGAAAGTACACGTGAATTCATAGTGATGTCTCCAATTCTGGTCCATTACCACAGGGATTATTCCAGTGTCCTCTTCTTGTTTATCTGTAAATTCCAACTCCCACGATCAGAAATATGGTTCCCACCATCTGCCATCTGCTTACTGAATTGTTCAATTCTACATGCATGCTATTTTTAAAAACTTTGGAAATAATTTTAGACTCACATAAAAGTTGCAAAAATAGTACTGAGAGTTTCTGTGTACCTTCCACCCAGCTTTCCTAATAACATCTTACATAACCATGGTGCAATTATTAAAGCCAAGGAATCAGCATTGCTGCGTTACTCTTAACTGACCTATACGACTCCTTTGGATTTTTACCAGTTTTACATGCACTCTTTGTGTGTGTTTGAGTGTGAATAGCTCTATGAGGTTTAATGATAGCTATAGATTCATATAACCACCACCACAATCAAGAAACAGAAACAGCCCATCACCCCAGGAAACTCGCTAGTGTTACTATTCTCTCCAACTCTGACTCCTGTTCTCCGTCACTATAATTTGGTCATTCAAAGCATACAGCATGTAACCCTTCTAGGTTAGCTTTTAAAAAAAAAATCAACACGATGCTCTTATAAGCCATCCAAATTGTTTTGTATATCAGTAACTCATTGTTTTATCGCTAGTATTTCATCCTGAGTGTGTACCTTAGTTTATTCATCCTTTCACATTTTGATGGACGTTTGGATTGTTTCCGGTCTGTGGCTATTACAATGAAAACTGCTATGAACATCTGTGCAGGGATTTCCGTGGAAAAACAAGTTTTCTTCTCTCCAGGATAAATGCCTAGGGGTGGGATTGTTGGATTAGAGATCTGGTACCCCAGCCATGCAGCGGTTAAGAAACATGTCCGCGTTCATTCAGTTTGTAAGGGGACGAACCAAGATTTGGCCGTGAGAAGTCGAGCCCCAGATCCTGAGTTTTTAACCACGGTACTATGCTGCTATTTATTTCTATTTCTTGCTGCCCTGCATAGCAGGCGGGATCTTAGTTCCCCCACCAGGGATCGAACCCGCGCCCCCTGCAGTGGAAGCACAGAGTCTTAACCACTGGACCACCAGGGAGGTCCTGTGTGGCCTTTTAATAACCATAATCCCGATAATAATAAGACCCATGTTAACTGAGCATTTATCACGAACGGACCATATGTGAAGCTCTGTACTTTAACCATCTCTAATGTTCACAGCACCCCTGTGTGAGGGAGGTCCATCCTGTCGTGACCCCTCATTTATACATAAATAATGGAGGCTTCAGGAGGTTAAAGAATGTGGCCAGGATGAGACAGAAGTTCATTGGTTAGGGACCAGACCCAGGGCCAAAGCAGCTGCTCTCCAGATGGAAGGGGATCTGCCTTTGTTCTTGGCCGTGCAGTGTTTACCACGTGCATAAAGGCTGCTAATCCTGCCTCCACGATGAGAGGGGAACACGTCTCAGTCAGTGTGACCTGGGGTCATGAAGCTTCTAGAAAGCTCTTCCCACTGGGAAACAGAAAATCTCCAACTCATTCTTCCTGGGAGCATGACGGCTCTGTGCCAGCTTTGCTTTTGCTCTTCAGGGTTTTAGGGACAGTTTATTAACTGACAATTCCACTTCATGCAACATCATGAGAACTTTGGACCTTGAAATGTCAAACGAATGTCTAGGACTGGGGAGCTATTTGTTTTGACCGGATGATGGATGTTCCTACTTGAAGCATTAAGCCTCTTTGGTCCAGACAACAGAAATCACCTCTGGCTCTCTGATGCAATCAGAAAAGTATCTGGAAGAAATGTCAGGTGACTGCAAGAATCTATGAGAACGGGACATCTCTGGTGGTGCAGTGGTTAAGAATCCGCCTCCCAACGCAGGGGACACAGGTTCGAGCCCTGGTCTGGGAAGATCCCACATGCCGCGGAGCAACTAAGCCCGTGCGCCACAACTACTGAGCCCGCGCTCTAGAGCCTGCGAGTCACAGCTACTGAGCTCTCGTGCCACAACTACTGAAGCCCGCGCGCCTGGAGCCCGTGCTCTGCAACAAGAGAAGCCACTGCAATGGGAAGCCTCCGCACCGCAACGACGACCCAACACAGCCAAAAATAAATAAATAAATAAACTTAAAAAAAAAAAAAAAAGAATCTACGAGAAGACTGGGGAACAGACTCGAACCAGGTATGGAAAAATACCTTGGATTTTCTGCAGACAGTTGTTGCCAAAGGAAGTTCCAGTCTTTTCCGACCCCCTGCATGCATCAGACCTGCTCTGAGTTTCTGCTCTCCGTTACTTTAAGCGCCTGTGTATTCAGATTCTGCCTCCAGGGGCTATTTACAGTCTCACCTTTGCTTCCATTTATAGTTTGAAAACTCCTGATTTTCCCAGACTGAAGACTTCTTCTTTTTCTTTTTTTTCATTCCAAATCATGTGTAGGTGGGAATTGGTTTTCTGGTCGGGGAGCCCTCTTTCCACATTTACTATCTTGCCACTTAGGCCCCTTCCCCGGGTGTTGGCATTTCATTACAATATTGGCTTCCCACGGAGGGAGGATGTTCATTCCTTGGGGGCAGTGGGGGAGGAATGGCAGGGTCCAGCAGAGCCACCACCAATGCAGGCTCTCGGATGCCAACCTTGGCTAAGCCCCGTGTATTACTTCAAGGTGATCACTCTGCCGCATTTCGTGGGTTCAGATCCACTTCCCTTCCTCAAAGAAGGCAGTGTGGATGCAGCCACCATGCTGGAAGAGAAAAAAGGGTCGCTGTCTTGGATTCTGATATAAGACTTTGGGTGGGGAGGGGCACATCAGAGTTGGGGGAAAACATCCCACCTCAGGCCACTGCAAAGGAGAAATTTTACCCGAAGGCCCAGGCCTCAGTATTCTGATTTTTACAGCCCATCCCTCCCATGTAATGAAAGCCCATCCCCATTTTCAAAAGCTTCCTCCCCATAAAAATCTGCCCAACATCCTTCTACCCCCTGCCTTTCACTGTATTCAAGTCATGGGTCTTGATCTTTTCACCCAGAAAAACAGGGAAAATTTTCAGAAGACATGAATTTCCATGAGCCTCTCAGCTACAGGCAAATACTGTCCCAAAGAAGCTAGCACTTTGCCCCAGAAGCTCCATACGGAGTTAGTTTTGCCCACCAGTGGTTTCCTTTTTCTTAAAGAACGTCGTTGGGCTCTTCTTAAAAGTGGAGGTGAAAGTAATACTGTGGGAGATTTCGTGTCTACTTTGTTGTGGTGTTCTGTGCTGAAATGACCTAAAATGGGAAAAAGAGACACTTGTTTTTTCACCATCTGGACCAAGGTTGGATTCTTAAAATATCACTCCAAGTCAGAGAGGCTGTGTTTTCTAGTGAGTATTGGATGCCCATATATATTCACAGAGGTGGGAGACCTATTGGGTTGGCCAAAAAGTTTGTCTGGGTTTTCTGTAACATCCTACGGAAAATCTGAACAAACTTTCTGGACAACCCAATACTCCTCTTGCTGCCCTGGTGTATATCTCAAGATGTGTTTCACTGGGTTCTATAGTCTTTCTGACACTGAATCTTCTGGGTACCCATCGATCAGGGAGACAGTGAGGAAGGGGCGAAAAGACCTGGGTTGGAATCATAGCTGACATTAATTAGGCACCCAGTGTGTTCCAAGAACCTTTCCAAGTCCCCGTATGTGTGTTTTTATAAAATCTTCACATTAGCTCCACAAATGGCATCGGTGGAGAAGTCCCCGTTGGTGCGTGGATTCAGGACTCCGTAGGTCATGGCTAAGTCATCGCCATAAGCTGTTTTGGGTCTGATTTGCTGCTCAGTAATTCCTGCGCTCTCTGTGTGCACAGCAGATCTTCCTACCGTTCTTCTTCCACGCAGGCCGTAGGGATCTTTGTGCTGTTTTCAATCCACGCTATTTCTTTGCAGCTGCTCTCAGTTGTGGAAGAATTTACCCACTGCTTCTCGGACTCTCTGGGCCATGGTGGAACCCTTTGATATTTCCTCCTAGAACATCAGGCAGGCATTGCACTCTGTGGTCTTGCCGCTTCCCTGGAGAATGGGATGGAGACCGAGTCCCCCAACCTGTCTGAGGTTTTGCGGTTCTGTCCCTGGGGACCCCTAATGTCCCATGCTCCTCAGGGATCAATAATGTCTATTCCTGCTTCCCCAAGTTCCAGAATTCCTAATCAGAGGGCTTCTTTTTTTTCCTAGTGGGGTAAGAGAGAGGTAAAGTATTCCTTTGACCCAATATGCATTTTTCCAAATTTCTTTCATCATCTTGTTTATATCTCCATGGAGAGTTTAGAGTTTTCAACGCCCCCCGCCAAAATCAGGGGGATACTCTTACTTTTCTTTTTCCATCACGTCCTACCTTCCTTGAGGCGATAAACATAGAATGCGCTACTGCTACCTAGATGTGGGTACGAGTCACAAGACAACGTTTAATACATGGGTTCGTATTTCAAAAATACGTTTCTACCACTTGTGCCATATTCTTGAAGCTGTATTTTGTTCACAAGTGGAGTAGAGGTATATGCTGGGGAAGCTAGTATGGTAGTCTGAGATCTTCTCTTTTTTTTGGCTGTGCCGTGCGGCTTGCGGGATCTTTGTTCCCCGACCAGGGATTGAACCTGTGCCCCCTGCAGTGGAAGCGTGGAGTCCCAACCACTGGACAGCCAGGGAAGTGGTCCCAGTCTGAGATCTTCTTACTTGTCTGTGCCTTTTGTGTTCTCGTTATTCTTCCACCTTTCCGTGACTCAATAGTCCACAGAAAGCAGGATTCTTTGCCTAAATGAGACACCATTTCCAAGCCCGTCCCTCTGTGCCTGTGTCATCACCTGACACACTCGTCTATGTCATGGATGCCTCGTGCTCACCTGCCATCAGCCACCAATCTCATTTCTGGGAACACCTTTTGCTCTTGGATTTCTCCTTATTTCTCTTAAAAGTTCCTCTTTGCTCTCCGTCCTCTTAATACTAGACTCTCAAGGCTCGGTCTTGAGCGTCTTCTCCTATGCTCTTTCCCGGGGTAACTTCATTGAGTCTTGTGGCTTTAAATACCATTTTTCACTAGTGTCTCTCAAGGTCTTCCCTCTGACTCTAAGGCCACAAACCCATGTTTGAGCTTAACATCTCCTAGTACGCGTATAAAATATATTTCAGATTGAACACCTCCCAGATTAATCCTCATCCTCTCAGTGCATCTCCTGCCGTTTTCATTATCTCATTCAAAGGCGTCATCATTCATGGAGTTTCTCAGTCAAACTCCTTGAAATTGTCCTTGACGCCTTTCTTTTTCTTATAACCTAGCATATTTCCCCATTTCTGCTATTACCTCCTCAACAAGAATGTAAGCACCAGGAAGGCGGAATCTGGGGTTTGTTCCCTCCTGAATCCCGAGTCTAGAATGATGCCGACAAGTAACAGGAGCTCCAAACATATTTGATGAATGAACAAATCTTTGCACTCTGTGGTCTTGCCGCTTCCCTGGAGAATGGGATGGAGACCGAGTCCCCCAACCTGTCTGAGCCGATCCCATTAAAGTCGTTTTTATTCTAAACTTTTAGAGGAATAAGATTATTTAAGACAAAAAATCCCTGTCTAGAAGATTCAAGAGTTGGTGTATTTCAGGACCAACAGTGTCTCACATTTTGATCTTCCATTTACCTGGTCCTCAGGGGCCAGGAGATCAGGAGGGCTGATGCAGAGGCAATTCTGGCGAACGGGGCATTTGAGCGAAAAACTTATACCATATCCTTGCTCGCAGTCACATACAGAAAAGACTGAACTCAGGGTGTGCTTTAGAAAAAGCTTTCCAAATGACATCGAATCTAGATCCCCCCTCCCTTTTTTGTTGGGACAGCACAGTCTCCTCAACCAAAAATACACTGTTCCCCTCAAGCCACTGCTGTCATAAAACACTGTTTGACAACACAGGTGCCACCTCGTATTTATAGCTCTTGGCTTTGGATGAGAGAAGCAACCAGAGATTTATGTGCCTGTCAAAGAAGGGCAGGATAAAGCACATTCTACCTATGCCTCATATATTTTTAGTTATATATTCCGTCCGTGGTGCTGGTGATAGTCTCTTGTTTTGGCTTCTGTCTTCTCACTCTGCTTTGATTCATATTAATGACTAGGAGACGAAGATGTCATTTCTATGGGTGAGACAAAAGAAATTTACAAGTGAAGTAGAACGTCATTTTCTAGGGCGGGGACTTTTCCTTCTCATCCAATCAATTCTCAGAATGTCGCCCGCTTAGGACAGACATAGAGGCGTGCCATGTGGGTGAAGTTACTCTGCATACGTACACTCAGGTCTTTTAACTCCTGGGCAGTGCAAAAGAAATGACCTGTGCTGCTCACTATTGACTACCGACAATGATTCAATAGCAGTCAGAACCGATGGATGTCTGGCCTCCAAGTCTTTCAGCAGCTAAATGTTTGATTTGCATCGTGCCTGAGTTTTCAAGAGCCATAAAAGATTTCAGCCCATAGGATAAATCAGACTATGGATTGATGCGTGGTTGCTATGGCAACTGATATTGTCACCATTTAATGACCTCATCAGACTTGAGTATTTGGTAACAGTGCAGCACCTGTACATAATTTAACAACAACTTGTGACTCCATCTGAAACGTCCCAGGAAAAAAATGAAAAGCAACTGGAAATAAATCACCTCAAGCCTGCTATGTGTAAATATTTGAGCTGTGAGAATGGACATTCTCCGGAAAAGATTTTATGATTGGAAGTGCTATTTTTGATGAATGGGGCAAAACCATGATTGGTTGTAAGGGATATACTTTTGTAGCCAGACCAGTTTTTCCTGCTCACTTTCAAATAGGCAAAGAAAAATACATGCTTTTCCACAGGCTTCAGGGATGTGTTTATATCACTGGCCACTGGGATTATGCAACGTGAGTTTTGGCCATGGATTCTGGTATTTAAAGATAAGATTTTTTTTTGAGGTTGTTTTATGACATACAGATTTTTTAAATATAAATTTATTTATTTATTTATGGCTGCGTTGGGTCTTCGTTGCCGTGCGCGGGCTTTCTCTAGTTGCGGCGAGCGGGGGCTACTCTTCATTGTGGTGCGTGGGCTTCTCATTGTGGTGGCTTCTCTTGTTGTGGAGCATGGGCTCTAGGCACGCGGGCTTCAGTAGCTGTGGCACGTGGGCTCAGTAGTTGTGGCTCACGAGCTCTAGAGCGCAGGCTCAGTAGTGGCGGTGCACGGGCTTAGTTGCTCTGCAGCATGTGGGATCTTCCCGGACCAGGGCTCGAACCCGTGTCCCCTGCATTGGCAGGAGGATTCTTAACTACTGCGCCACCAGGGAAGTCCTAAAGATATGATTACTACAGACTGAATCTGTGTCAAAAGTATTGCCAGTGGGTTAAATTGTTAATGGCGTTGGTTTTGATGACGTGATTATTTGTATTTCTATATATTCTTTTTTAAAAACTCAAATGTGTTTTGTGAAGAAAGCTACATCTGTACTTTTCTGATTTTTCTGGTGTGTCATCTTGGTCAACCTGGTTGAAATAAATTACAGAGTTAAGAGAGCCCTGCATCCTCCCATTTACATGTTTCCCCCAACTCCACATCACCATCCAGAACAATATAACAGGCTATTGGTGAGGTCCTACGTACCAATCTCATATTTTATTTTCAGAGTCAAGTGCAGAAGATGCTGTTAAAATAATAGATAGATAGATAGATGAATAGATAAAGAATGTATAGATAAGGTCAGAATTGTTTTCTCTCTCTCATTTTTTCTACATTATTTAATGTTTTGACTCTACCACCATTAATCTCCGCCTTGTATCAGGAGTTAGTTGTGTGAGTACTTGGCTACGTCTAGATCCTGAGCCCTTGGAAGAAGAGCTTATTTCTCGATTCCTGTCTCCCCAGTAACTTAGCCCAATTCTTCACTGCACGTAGTAAGTTCTCAGTAAACATTGTTGAAATCACTCATTGGGATTCCAAGACGCTGGGGGCTTCAAGGGGTGATGAAGTGGGGGGATGATTTCTTTTTAAACTTTACTTAATTTTGTTATTGGATGTGCATTAAATGTCTTTTCTTCAAAAGGTGTTGTGAACAGATATGACAGGAGAACAGTAAATACCTGTCATCTCATCTTAAAATCTGGAGCAAGTGGGTACCTCCCTACTCATCGAATTATTTAAATTTCTGGGGCATAAGCAAAGCACAGTAAGTGTCAGCCCAATAAATCTTTTGTTGTCCCCTCTTCGTCAAAAATAAGCACAACACAGCCTTGTAAAGCAACAACACTCCAATAAAAGTTAATTAAAAAAAAAAGACCAACCTCTCTTCTCTTGTGCATGATACCATCTTCAGATCACCAGCTGGCAACCCGGCTGCAGTTAAACAATGTTATCAGAATTTCTGGTTGAGTCTTTGAGTAACTGGAACTCCTGGGACTGGTTTTCAGCTAAACCGGCCCTGAATAGCATTTTGTGTTCATCAAGGGCGTCAGGTCAGCCCTGCACCGTTGGAGATGCTGGAGCTCTGGTGTACTTTTACTGCACCATTTTTAATTATTCCACATGCCTGTCTCGCCTGGCTGCCTTCAGAGACTCTGCTGCCTCATGCCTTACTGAGTGAGTGGTGGGTTTAGTGATTTGACCTGGTATCAAGATGAGTAGAGGAGAGTGAGCACAGAGGCCAGAGCTGGACCACTCAGAACCTCTTTCCCGGGACTCTGGACTTGAGACACAGATTTTCTATTCAGTCTCTGTTAGACAGTGGAGGGGCCATGGTTCAGACTAGAGAAAGTCTACCTGCAGGAGGGCAAAGAAAGGGGCAGATGGTCAGAGAGAAGCAGAAGAAGAGAGGTCAGAAGCCTTTAGAAACAGGATAAAGAGAGGAGCTGTCTTGTTTATTGGGAATGATCACTCTTTGAATCCTTGTGTCTTTCCAGTAAACCCCCTCTTTGCCTCCGCAAGGCAAAGCAGGTGCTGTTCCTTGCAAATAAAACAAGGATTGCCCAAGTCAGAGTAATTTATAAAATAAACCTCTGAAGCATGTCTGTTCCCTTCCCTCCTTAGGTGGGCCTGAAATGGGCTCGGATCATGGCTTCTCTCTGCATGTATTGGTTACTATTTCTTTTCAAATTACCTGCAATGGATAATACATAAAGGAAGGCTTAGATATTTAAGGAAGTGAAGTTACTTGGTATTCAGATCAATGTTTATTTTTTAGTTGTTTTTCCTCTTCATTTTCGTGGTTAAAATACAACATACTATTGGGACAAAATAATCTGCATAGTGACTTGAGTAAGGAAAAACACAAAATATTTGCCTTTGGTTGTCACTTGGCATTATCTAATGATATTTTACGATTCTTAAATGCAAAACTTTTGGAAACCAGTTTGAAATTGCCTCAAAGATTCCATCAATTTACTGAGAAAACACCACCATTGGTATTTCTGGCTTTTTTTTTTTCTTTCTGAATAATGGCTACATACGTAAACGTGGATATATATTGCATATATACGTGTGTGTGTATGTCAATTAATGTTTCTTTCCGTTTGGCAGTGTTTAATACAGCAAAGAAACTTTTGACAATACCTAAGTACAGGACAGAATTCAGTTTTCCTAAGACGTTATAACGAGAGAAATAGTGAAAACGTTCACAGTTCAGATTGACCATCTTCTAGGAGTACTACGTGCTGAATTGAAAACTAACCCCCTAAGAAAGCTTCAGCACAAACGGGTGGCAACCAGGTCCTCTTCTTAAAGTCCTTGGATGATGACAATTGTCAAATACTGGGCCGAGAAACATCAGGAACACATGTAATAATAAAAATGTGGCAGAAGCAATTTTTCTATCAATGGAACAGCCCTTTTGTCCCAGGAGGAGTGTTTTCAGAAGATCAGACTCGTTTGGGGTTCTGTGTTTCTGTGCTTGAGGACTTTTTACATAAAATACATTCAACGTACAGGGATCCGGATCCATGCACTGCTGTCAAATATGTGTATGTTTAGACACCCTGATGGAGTGACCCAGAAAAGAGGGGATAGCTGGAGGTGTGGGGACGAAAGGGAGAATTGCTGGAGCTATTTCCTCGAACAGGTGAGGACAGATGCAACCTCATCTGGGGGCGGAGGGATCTTGAAATAGGAGCTTGGCCTGTTCCCAGATGCTGTAGCGGGGGAAGGCATCGGATGCAGTCACAGGCAGGTGGGAGCTTGGGGAAAACCTCGGCTGCTTCAATACTGTTGGCGAAATGGAAGTAGCTCGTGTCAGGACATCGTTCGGTCAGCGACCCCGCTCGGAAAGGTCCGGTCTTGATCCGAGATTCCGCGAGTTCCCACGGACGCCTGTGCTACTGGGATCCCCCGCATCCTGGAGCTTCTGTTCTGCTCAGACAGGGGTGCTGGGAGGGACTTGCTCCTTAAAGGAAAGCGGATGCACGATGGTCTTGAAGCCGATGCCTTCCGGGACTCCTGGATGATGACTTAACTGGGTGTCTGAAGCCCTGTGGCCTCGACCTCTCTCCATTTAAAGTGCGAGCCCCCCAGGAAGGTGGGCCTTCAACTGTGGAGAGACAGCGCGTGTCTACACCGCCGGACCTGGAGAGGGTCTACACCACCCGCAACGCGTGGGTCTGCATCGCCGTACCCGGTGTGGGTCTACACCTTCCACACCTCATGGGCCGGATTATTCCTCCACGTGAACGCCAGGTGGCCCACGCGTTGTCATGTCATTTCATAATCAATCCACAGCCTGAGAGTCCACGTCCTGAGGGTGCCCAAGACTGTAGGGCGCTGGTGTCAAACGCACATATATTCATGACAAGGGGGGCGGAGTCACCTGAAGTCCTGGCACTGGGCGGCAGCTCTGGGGCCCTGATTCCGCGGCCCCAGCAAGTGGCTGGAGTGGCCCCGCCCCTCGGCCCCTGGGCCCCGCCCCTGCCGCCTCCCGAGGTCGGAGCCGCCGGGAGGACAGGGCGCGCAGGCGCAGAGCGGCTGTGGAGGGCTTGGCGGGGCGGGCCGAACGGCTTCTAAGCGCAGGCGCAGTAGTAGGGCCGAGGGTGGGTGAGGGCGTGGTAGCAGGGCCTGCAGGTTGGCAGAGAGCGTGGGACGGATCAGGACAATGTTTTAAAAGTTTCTTTGAATAACAGGGTCTTATTGTATAGCTCAGGGAACTATAGTCAGTATCCTGTGATAAACCATAATGGAAAAGAATGTATGTATATGTATAACTGAATCACTTTGCTATAGAGCAGAAATTAACACAACATTGTAAACCAACTATACTTCAATAAAATTTTTTTTTAAAGTTTCTTTGAACATATATGGATGTAGCATTTTTAAGAATCACATTCTGGGAAAAAAGAATTCCCCTTTCAAAGTGAAATACCACTGTTTTCCACTGTGGCAAGGCTGAGTTTGTGGAGGGGGGAAGGGTTGCAGAGAAAGGGGCAAATTGGCACTTTTTCCTTATTTTTTCTGATATTTTCAAGTAATTATTGATTAAGTCTGGGTCAGCCCCATTTTTACCTTTTTGGTCACATTTAACTACTCGTCCCCAGTACAGAACGTTCCTAGTTTTGGGGGAGTTTTGGAATATAAGTGAAAACCAAAGCCTCTCCCAACCCAGAAAAACCTCTCCACAAACGTAGTAGAGAAAGAAAACAGACTTCGTATTGAATAACCTTTAAAACAGAATGTAATGTGTACCACAGGGTACTGCCTAACAGCTAAGAGATTGGGAAAACAATAATCTCACCCTCGTATAAAGCCAACCCATTATACGTGTGTCCTCAAGTGAGAGGACTTTGCAACACCCATTTTTCACACAGCTTTGGTCCTACTTTACCTGATCATTGGGTGAGCTAATTGGCTGTCTCCAGAGGAAAAACCAACTTCACAACTTTATGACAGGGGGTAGTCTTGGGAGGGAAGCACCTGCCAAAGTTGAACGACTCCCATCCCACAGAAACTGGGAGATAAGGGTGCTGTCTTCCTTGAGGTTTACATTCCAGAGATGAGAACTGCTCTAAAGAAGCATTGGAAGGCGGTACCGTTGGTACACGTTTTACAGATGAGGACACAGAGGTTAAGTTACCTGCCTGAGTTTCATGCATGGTAAACGAGAGATCCAGGACCTCTCTCAGAATATGTATTTTATCTTTTCTACCACATTTCTCCATGAGTCCCAGAAGGATTGACACATAGCGCCCTGGCTGGGGGGAGTGGGGAGGTTGCTGAGCCCCATACAGGAGACGTTGTTACTGAACCGAACTTGGGTCCACTCGCCAATGCACAGTAAAGCCAATCTCCTGACACTGGGTTGTGATGAAGGAAAGTACAGCATTTATTGCAGGCACCAAACAAGGAGTCCAGGACAGCTAGTGCTCAAAACACCCAAACTCCCTGATGGGTTTCAGCAAAGCATTTTTAAAGACCAGGTGAGGGAGGGGCATCCCAGGATAGGTGATCAGCTCATGCAAAATTCTCTGACTGGTTGATGGTGAGGTAACAGGGCAGTGTCACAGGGGTCAACACTATCAACCCTTAGGCGCCAGTGGGTCTTGGGGGGGCTACGCGCTCATGGTCATCAAGTAGTTAATTTCTTCCATTTGGTGTGGTTTTAGCATCTGAAAAATTCAGGAAATATGCATGAGATGCTATTATAAAGGTACTTCAGAAAGGAGCGAAAGCAGAGGATATGGGGGAGGGGTCTTCTGTCCCCGGGAAGGTCCCATAGGGTTCTGCTTGGTTATGACAAGATGATTCTCACCCAACCAGGAACAAAATGAACAGTGCTGTCATCAGTGCACCTTGGTGCCCCCCTCTGAGTCCCCCTGTCTCTGGGAATTTTTATTATTATACTAGTAATAGTTCCAAGAACTCCTGTGGCTAGATTTCCTGTTGTTGAGAAAAGGAGAGTTCAGCATATTTACCAAGATGCTCTCAACCACCCTAGTGATTCAAGTCTTTGTACTACTGTGGTCCTATTCCACAGGTGATAAAACTGAGGCCCAGGGTGGCTTCAATATCCAGAGGAGGACTTGAATGACTTCAGCTCTCAGATAGGAGGAAGGGGAGGGTGAATGAGTTAGGTCACTGCCCTTTGCTATAAATGGATCTGGGTGAGATTCCAGGCTCTGCCACCTCCATGCTTTGTGACCTTGGGCAATGGCTTAACTTCTTGGAGTTTCATTTCCTGATCTTCAAAAAGAGGGTTATAACTCCTGCCACAGGGGGCTGTTGTAGAAATTAAATGAGATAAACGGGGCTGTTGGCCAGGGCGATGCCAGAGTCCATGGGTCAGTCACTGCACTACGCCCGTCATTGTTCTTAACTGCAGGAGGTGAGGTGGGCCAAGTTTCTGAAGTCATTGCACATATTCCATCGCATCTATTTCCAAATACCATCACGTTAGTGTTTAGGGCTTAAAGATATGAATTGGC
>NW_020174645.1:3366984-3374750 GCF_003031525.2 Neophocaena asiaeorientalis asiaeorientalis | reverse complement strand
GGGGGGGGGTGGACACAAGCATTCAGTCACTAATAGTGCGCTCATTCCCAGAAGGAAAGACAAAATATGTCCAAACAGTCCTGAAGACTTACACATTTGTACAAAACAACTGTGCCAAGGATGGTGCTGTTGCTTCCAGAGAAGAGCCTCCATATCCAACTCTTGCCCTATCTTGGAAGGTGAGCTTGTTATCGAAGACCGGTAGCTCCTGTTGGAGGAGCAGCAAGTGTTACCCAACGCAAGTTGGTGTGCCCGACGCACAGTGAGGCCAAACAAACTGAAACGTCGGCGTTTGGAGTGGAGAAAGGTTTATTGCAGGGCTAAGTGAGGAGAATGGGTGGCTTGTGCTCAAAAAAGATTGAACTCTCTGTTGGTTTTCAGGGAGAAGTTTTTATAGGCAAAATTTGGGGCAAGGTTGCAGAGTGTATGACTTTCTTTGGATTGGTTGGTGGTGAGGTAACAGGGTGGTGCTCCAGGAATCTTGTGCTTGGCCTGAAGTTACCATCCTCCACCTGGGTGAGGGTCTTAGTTCCTGCAGAAGAACTCAAAGATATTGTTCTGTGCATCCCTTGAGGGGGAACCAGGACCTGCCCCAAGGCGGCACTATTGTCTCCTGACTGCTCCCCCCTTGTCTCTGCATCCCCTCCCTCCCCTGATTAGCAACTGTTTGAATCTGCCCTTTTGAACTCAGGGGAGGTCAAGGAAGCTGAATGAAGCCTATTTCCTACAAACAAGAAACAGGGGACACAGAAAGGATTTGTACGGGGGGATGGGAGGTGGGCACAGGGTCCTGCTTGGCTTCACTGTTACAACCTGGAACCAAGGGGCCACTTCCAAGGTTTGATCTCAGGGATTCTGGACCTGCCATCCATGTAGCTGCAATCTGATATCCAATAGAAGATACTGAAAATAGCCTCACAAGTGCTGGTCCACAAAGCCAGCAGCTGTGACGGTCAGAAGAAAAGGCTTGCATGGGTTAGAGAAAGGGGTCAAGGCCCCTACAGTGGAGAATGACGGACATGGCTTGGGGGTGGTCACTATAGAGCTTGAAATACCAATTAGAGAGCATCTGGCATCTGTGCTTTACAGAGACAAACTTTTAAGCTACATTGATGAGCAAGAAACAAAATGCTCTATCAGCTAAACAGAGCCATTACTCGTGAAGTGAATGCAAATGTGACATTATCCTCTTTCATCACCATCTGATGTCATGCTAATTAGTAGTAAAGATTCTATAAACTGGACCTGATGCTCCACTCTAAAATTAAATGGAAAGAAAATGGGGAACATGATAATTTTGTCTGTATCTTGGGAATAAGTGATTATGCAGGATTATACCTCTGATTCTGACACCAAGTAAAGTTCTGGTACCAATTCCTGTGTGTGTGTGTGTGTCTGTGTGTGTGTGTGTGTGTGTGTGTGTGGTCTTCCCACACCACCAAGCAACCCTCCAATTGCTGGATGTGCTACAATTCAATTCAATTCTGACATTATTCACCTGGAATTAGCATCTGATCCCACAAGACTGCACACCTGCCACCTTTAGGTGCCAATCACAATTCCAGGTTTTTACCTGTGCTTCTGATAGATTCACTATAGATGGAAGATTCCAAAGACTCCCTTCTTGGGTTTAGTTACTTTGCTAAAGCAGCTCATGGAACACAGAGAAGCATTTCATTGACTAGATTACCAGTTATTATGAAAGGCTATAACTCAGGAGCAGCCAGATGGAAGAGATGCACAGGGCAAAGTATAGGGAAAAGGGGCAGAGCTTCCATGCCCTCTCCAGCTGCTATGCTCCTCAACTGTCCACGTGTTCACCAACCCAGAAACCTTCAAACCCCGTCCTTTTGTGTTTTTTGTGGAGGGCTCATTGTTAGGGGAACCACTGACAAAAACTGCCTGCCCTGGACCGGCATGATAGTAGCCACATGCATGAGTTATCTTACAACAGGAGGTCCTGGTAAGGGACATGGAACTAACAAGCTACCACCGACCGGGGGAACCGACCGGGAGAACTCGGGAAAGGTCAAAAGGAGAGAGGATACAGACACCAGTTGGTGTGTCCTACCAACCTCCCAGAATCCTCCTCGCTGGAATCCACCTTGGCTGAGCGATGCACACGCCACCAGGAAGGACCCTGAGTCAGAATGATTGGCCAGAGACAACCTGGAAACTAACCCCATCACCATGAAAGCCGAGACCGCAAGCCACACGACAGAGCAGTCCTCCTGGGTTCCCTTACCCTGCTGCGCTCCGCCCCGGCGCCCCTTCCCAATCAAGTTACTTGCTCTGTCAGCACATGTGTCTCCTAGGACAATTCATTTCCGAGTGTTAGAAAGAGCCCACTCTCGTGCCGTGGAAGGGGTCCCCCTTCTTTCAGCATCACCACATAGGCACGATTGATCGAATCATTGGCCATTTATCCCCATTTGTGCTCACGATGTAGGGTACTGTGAAGGCTCAGCTATGCCCCACTCACCCCAAAGCTTCCCCAGCTGCCTTTCCACTCACCCCAAAGAAGACTGAGACCCACTGTTACTTATTTGTATTTTTTTTCACTCTATCCCTTAGTTCCGTTAAAGAAGGCTCTTTTACCCCTGTCATCCCAGAGTTTAGCACAAGGCGGACCCACAGAGAGCAGTGCTTAGATATTGAATACATTGCCATCTATGGTTAGGTCCAAGTGGCATGGGAGAGCTCTGGAAGAAATGAAGAATTCAGAAATAAAATCCCGCCCTCGGGGAGCCTAATAGAGCTGCATGTTTGCTGAGGGATGGAGAATTTGGGGGTATTATTCAAGGAAACCTCAAGCATATAGGATTCTTCTTGTCCTCACCTTGTGCTTTGGGGTAATTGAGAAGAAACCTATGAATATAATTTAAATTTTTATATTGGCCTCTCCCGCTGCGGAGCACAGGCTCCGGACGCACAGGCTCAGTGGCCGTGGCTCACGGGTCCATCCGCTCCGCGGCATGTGGGATCTTCCCGGACCGGGGCACGAACCCATGTCCCCTGCATCGGCAGGCAGACTCTCAACCACTGTGCCACCAAGGAAGCAACCAAAATTTTATACAATTTTTAAAGGTTATTTCCATTTACATTTATTACAAAATTATTGGCTATATTCTCTGTGTAGTAAAATACATCCTTGAGCCCATCTTACACCAAATAGCTTGTACCTCTCACTCTCCCACCCCTAAGAGTAATATCAATGGTGAACTAAGCCTTCTGAACAACGAAGAATGGAGGCCTATTTCCATAGACAGCTACAGATAGGAGTGTCAAAGCATTTCTTCTGCAAAAATTATTTTGTCTGAATTTGTTTATTAACTAAAAAGATGTCTGAGCAGAGATAAGACAATGGTTAGGAAAAAGGTAATGGAAATCATACGTGCTTTCATCTACTGACCTTTCCCTTCTTCATCGTAAAGAATATGAATTGCAAAAGCCAATTAAAAATTCCTCTACTTCTCTCATGAGATAAGATAAAATATGGACTATAACATATAAATAAACTAAAACCCTGATGTAACATCAGGAACACAATTATTTGCTCAAAAAACATCCTTTGCTTTCCATTCTGATCGCTAAGTGAGAAAGCATTTCGAAGGTTTTGAGACGTAAAACAGGCTCTCTGAAGATCGTTGGAATTTCCAATTTGAGAGGAAGTTTTCTCAGACATCGATGATGTAGCGATGAAAACTTCAGCCTCCCTAACCACCATGAAATGAGCTCTTTCCCAAACCCAGCATTTCAATCTCCTCTCAGGAATGCAAGGCAAGGGTTCGTTCTGTTGGGAAGATGGCTCCCCGCACAGGTAAGGCGGGCAGGTGATGGGGAACCCGGCCAAGGTTGCCGCCCCCAGGGCTGTGCCTGCCCTTCCAGCGTCAACACAAAACTCTGATGGTCCTTTTGCCGGGAGGGCCCGCAGCAGGACGCAGCAATGAAGTCTCCCTTTAAATATGGCAAATATTCCTAAAATGTCTTTGTTGACAGCTGGCGAGGCACAAAATAAACACAGGCCTCTTTGCAAGCAAGCAGGAATTAGCATAACCGGCAGCTGCTGCGTTACCCACAGACGTAGAACCATAAAGAACCTCGTTCCTTCGGAAACAAAGTTAAAGAGACACGCGTGGAATCATGAGTTACCACCTGCCAATATCCAGCGAAACCAAAGCACAGAAAAAAAAAAAAAGAAAAAAGCCATTGTTTCCAGCCTAAGCGCTCTCCAGAGTTCATTTTTCTAATTAAAATAGGAACTAATCTTACAATAAAAATATGGCAGTCCAGCGATTAAATGCCCTTGTAGATAATAAAAAAAAATATTGAATTCTTTCTCCATTATCCAAAAGGTAGCAAATCATTATCAGAGTCGGCTATGGACAGTGTTCAGTAAAAGTCTCCTCTGTTCTGTCATCCCAGATGATGATCAAAATGCAAGAGCACATAAGAGGGAATTTGAGAAAATAATGGTTTTGTATTCTGTTCTGGATGAGTGCCAGCCTGTGTGCCCTCCGAGACTGTGATATCCAAATCTCGGGAAAGTTAGTCTCGGTGGCTATAATTAGAAAGGGAACACCACCCTATGTGACCATCGGATTTTCTTCACAGCCCAGCTCCCTTCTGGTGCCTGAGTGACCGACAACAAAATCATTTGCACACTCAGGTCAAATGTGTACTTTCCTCTTAGCAGAGCTGGGGACGATTCTTAGGAAAGTGGCTTTTTATTGCTCAGAAAATCTGTGACACATGGAGGGCAGAGAGAGCTCTAATTAATCAGTGTCTTTCTGTCTTCTTCAAAAGTACCGTTTCCTGATGGATACGCCGGTGACTGCCTTTTGGCTGCAAATTTCTGCGTTTTGAAGTCTATCTTGAAGGCGTTGTTTTATTCAGACCAAACCTTTTTGAAATAGACTTTTATTTTCTCACGCCCGGTTACAATAAGGGATCTTCTCTGAAAGACTTTCTCTCTCTCAACCCACTGCTGTTAAGATGGTGCCGAATCCCCAGTCACGTTTCATAGTCCCCATTGGCTGCGAGGTACCTTTATACCTTCACAAAGCTCTAAAGGCAGCTGCCATCAGGGCACGACATTTTTGTGCACCCGCAAAATCAGCTCCATGGCCTTTCTCTCCGACGCTGCAGAGGCAAGCTGCCCCCGATAGTTTTTTTTTCCACTTCAGTCATCGAAAGTAGGTCAATTTTAAAAATAAACACCAGTGCGTGGCCCGAATCCCAGAATGTGTAGAGCAGGCCTAGGGATGGTTCTGAAGTAAGAAAGAGACTGGTTTTAGTGTGACCGAGTGGCTTTATTTCCAAATTCTCTGCACATTTCAGATGGAAGAGAATGAAAATCCAATGTAATCACTCAACCCACAGCGCTTGGTCATGTAGCATCACCCAGCCCCCAAGGCCTCAGTAGTAGGGCTGCAAATTGGTGCAAAATACACGAGTTTCAGGACTATTGCAGGAATTATCAGAGAAACATATATTTTTTTAACTTCAGGGACAGAAAGCCATATGGATAATTAGAGCCTGGAACCGTGGGGTGGATCAGAAAAGGAAACCGTCATCACCGAGGGCAGAGCTAAGAGGAACTGGAGATTGATGACTTGCTTGAATGCCTGGATCCCAGCAGAGCCAGCTCTGCTCTTAAACATTGTATTTGTGTCAGACTACATTGAGCCACTTTTTGCTGAATCCTGTTTGAGTGGGTTTTCTGATAGCTGCAAGCAGGAGGAGAGCCACTGGCGCAGGGCTTCTGGAAGAAGCTACCAACCTGTCCTACCCTGGGGGAGGGACATGAGGAGAGGAAAGACCATCAGCAGATGAGCTCACATCCCTGGGGAGTCCTTGGAAAATCGACAGGCTGTAGAGCAGCCCTGGTGGTAAGCTCTGATATCAGGCAGGGCCCAGCAGCATGTGGCCGGTTTTCCTACCCCACCCTGTGTGGCAGCCTGAGGAAGAGGTTGGCCACGTGGTCTGTGCAACCTGGAGGGAGGCCGAACGGGAGACCAGATACAGACAGCTGAACGCGACTGCAGTGGAACCACCAAGCACGAGGAGGACGCATCACAGAGGCAAAACTGCCCTTTCAGGACCACCTAGAACCCTGGATCCTCTTCTATCTCCCAGGCCTTTGAATTCCCAGACATTTATCCTGATCCGCATCTTCCAAGTGTGTTCACTCCTTCACGGATGAGTCAACAGAACACACACATGTACATGCATGCACACACACGTGCACGCACACACATGACGTGGGTTATACAAATTAATTAATAAAATGGAAAGAATGCACCCTGTGAATACAGAGGAAAGAGCCTCTTTTTAATAAAGATTTACTAAAGGAAATAAACATAAATTTTAGGGCTTCCCTGGTGGCGCAGTGGTTAAGAATCTGCCTGCCAGTGCAGGGAACACGGGTTCGAGCCCTGGTCTGGGAAGATCCCACATGCCGCGGAGCAGCTAAGCCCATGCGCCACGACTACAGCTAAGCCCATGTGCCACAACTACTGAGCCTGCACGTCTGGAGCCTGTGCTCCGCAACAAGTGAGGCCGCGACAGAGAGGCCCGCGCACCGCGATGAAGAGGGGCCCCCGCTTGCCACAACTAGAGAAAGCCCTCGCAGAGAAACGAAGACCCAACACAGCCATAAAAAAAAAAAAAAAAATTTTAGACAGTCTGGGTCCACAAACAAGGCTAGTCCTGGTGGGCAAAAGTGAGAGAGACTTATAATTCTTGTCATATTGCTGTAAATATTACCTCTGGCTGTCATCTACCTTGAGAAACTGAAGGAATTAAGTACAGGAAACTGAGGAAAGTGGGAAAGAGGTGCAGCCAGCAGAGGGAGGAACTGTCTTCCATGTATCTGATTTCCCAGGTTTAAAAAAGTAGAAGGGGAGGATGGGTGTGATCTCTATTGGGACAGGTCTGTAAGGCTCTCCTGCACGCCCCCGCAGACCCTCCTTTCACCAGCAAATATGCTTCTCTAAGGTCCTCACACATTCTTTAAACGGATTTTTCCAAATGCAGGGTGATCACGCCGTGCGGCTAAACGAGTAATCAAGCCCCCAGGCAGCCCGTCTGCTCGCAGAGGAGCAGATTTAGGGTAACCCCATAAGGAAGGAATACGACCCTGGGGACGCCCAGAATGGCACCAGGGAAGGAAACTGGGAAGCATCATTAGTGAAGAACTCTGGGCAGGACTGAAGTCAAGTAGGCATTTGTTTCCCTTCCCATAATTGTATCTCTTATTTTAGAGAAACAACGGAAAATAGAAATTTTTTTAGGACTCTAAGGCCAAAGTCGATCTCAGCATCTTGCTCGCCATGTCCTGTTGTTGGTGAGGACAGGTTTATGTACTCATGACCCCGTGAATATTTAGGATGGAAAAGCAAGACACCAAAGGGAAGCCCTCAACCAAAGCCGTGTGGCTAGTAAGCTCACTCTTTGGGGCGATCTCTTTTGTCATCATGGAGAAATTAAACGAACTTCGGCAACGAATTGTAAAAGAAGGCTATGTATACGTAATTTAGTAAATGTAAATGTATACATGCAAATATATTTAAATATACATTATGTATTACATATGTGTTCTACACTTAGTGGTACCGTTTATTAAATATAACATGTATAGCACATGTGTAATAGATACACTTTACCAAAACTTGTGAAATACACTGTATATCGTGTTTTATATGTAGAGTTTCAATATTATATATATATATATATATATATATATATATATATTTTTTTTTTTT